>NW_027613836.1:0-33087 GCF_965212315.1 Lampetra planeri
TCTTTTTGCAAAACTTGTCTACCATTTTCATATTTTAACTTTTATCTGGTCCTTTTTGATATTGCTTTCTCTCCAGTAATATGTTTAATTTCCTTATTTTATTTATGCTTCTGACAAAAAAAATCAATTTTCATGGTGTATATTTATTTACAAAAACACTACTACAATACAAAAAATGCTAGATTAGTACACATGCAATCATAAAGGGTGAATCTGGACGAGTCTACACCCCTCCGGAATAGAAAAGAAACTCATACTTTGGTTAGGATGGTGAAGCAGAATGATTGAACCATCCGGATACACTTGTATGCCAGCCAGCACAATGTGCAGAGCTGATAATCACAATGTACCAACACATTTTGTCCATGTTTTCAACAATTAATTAGATTAATCAGATTCTTTATGAATTGGAATTAGCATTTTCAAGTATATACTCAGAGCTGATGATAACATCGTTTGGTCATTGAATATTGGACTGACAACAAACAGTCTGATACTCCAGTGCAGCTGGATGTGGCTCATGAAGATCAACTTGAACCGTGTTGCATGAAAACAACATGGGAGCAGAACCACTGGAGGCACTATGGCAAGATGATGTCAGTGCCAAACACGGAGGTAGGCAAGCTAGGCAAATTGTAAAGCTGGCCATTGCCCATCCATTGCTCAGCAAAATCAGCTACATCATGCTGATGTTGCATTCAATTCAGCTCCTTTCTCGCCTTGGTGGCCTCAGTGCACTTTCAACTGAACACCAAAAGGGGCCTTTTTGGCTGTGAACGTCTTCCTGGTTGAGGCAGAAGACCATCCACAGTGCAAATATGAAGACATTTTTCCTCGCCTCAAGAGCGGCTCATGTGAATGTTGGGTTTCTATTATCGTGGGTTTAATAAGCAGCATGTCAGATGTGAATTGGTGGCATACAAATAAAACCTGACATGACTTCCGAACTAATCACAGGAAGGCAAGCCTCACCGTCGAGCAGTGAGGGAGCGGCCTGATTTTACATCAACAGTGATGCAGGTGCAGTGATTCTGTTGTAGTGTACTGTATTTAGATTAAATGCTTTGTTTAACATAAGCCAACAAGATATCAAATAGCTGATCCCTGCCATTCAGCTAGAGAGAAGGTATACCTAAGTATGGAGTTTTTGAGTAGAATCCAAATCCACTTCACGGAAAAACGACAAATTCATTTTACTCTTGTCTGATCAGACTCCTCTCCAACCTGGTAATGGCCCCAGCATCCTTGACGCCATTCCAATAAAGATAACTGAAGCTGTTATTTGCCAGAGCTTTAGTTCCAGGAAAGTGACTGCTTCTGATAGAACAAATGATGAGTCATCAATGGAGGGAGGAAAACCCACCTTTCCAATTTGTGCAGTCAGTGCTTGACTCATTGATTCCAAGCGGTTCCAACCGATGATACGATATTACGCTATCTGTTCAAACCTCAGCATTGGTGTAACCAAGTCAGACATTCTTCTTGATTATAATGTATATAATTATTATTATAATTATAATTAATTGTTGTGGGAGAAAGTAGAAGATATTTTTCTAATTCTATCTCTTGAAAAATATGTTGCTCTGCCCCCCTTTGCAAAACCATATTATCACTGTATTGTGATGCTGTACTTTCCAATGTATTGCAGTTTGTTTTTAACTTTTTCAACAGCAAAGCATGTCCCCAAAATACGTTTTTGTCAACATTGGTTTTGTGAGCCCAAAAATAAAATTGCTGTGGCTGTATATTCCCATGCATCCTCACCCGTACATGCAGTCCAGATGTGTGTCCAACGGCACAGTGAGCTATCGGCTACTCTAATGGTTGGTCTATTCTACATCCTTCCACAGAGTTCTGTGAAAATCAAACAAACTGAGGCTGGCAAATACCTCCCTGGTAGCAGGAGGGTCTGTGTAAAATGAAACACAACTAAATAGTGGCATTGAGATAATTACATTTGAGAAACTGAATTTCCCAGACTTTATCTGCTGCCAATATCCCCCTCTCTTCTTCCATCATTCATGTGAGGATTATTTAGATTTTTTTTTTTTCTCTGCATCTCCTCCAACAACAGGGTGCTACCACACCACCATGCTACATTAGCGCATACAAAATTGATTATACTATATCCACAGACACAATCCATCCAGTTTAGTTCCTGCCTATATTATTATATAGTTTACCAGCAAACACAACTATGTGACAATGCTATTGTCATGTCACACGCTTTACACTAAATAACACAATAACAATAGCAGAGAGGCTTTGTTAGCAGTGATTGACATCTGTACCTAGCCCACAGCAGTCAGTGTTTGACTGCCGGCTAATCGGGCCCTGCATGGATCCCATCAGCAGGTGACTGTTAAACTCTGTTAGCTTGTTAAACTGCCCTTCTCTGTGTGGAACATGAGATGTGTGGGTGAGACTTGTGGTTTCTTGAGCTGCTCTGAATTGCGACACAGCATCGGCCATTCACTTGGTCTTGACGTGCTTCTAATGTGAGTGAAATCAATGTCCATTCCAATGATTGTCTCACAGATGACTGCATAGGTCACATGCTCCAACCTCCCAGCATCCACTGTTTCTGTTGTTCTAACAACCACTCAGCTGCCACTCCAAGCTGTGCAGCCATGGAGTCATCACTCCCCAATGTTCTCAGCACGTACCTCACTCTAAGGGCATGTACATGCACACATTTATTTATGTATTTAGCAGGCTACGGCTCACATTATAGCTGTCTCTTGAAGTTAAGCTTGCAGTTTTGCTACGACTTCATGAATCTTAAAATAAGGGGGTTATGCTTTTGTACATTGTGTATGCTGTTGACTAGGGATTTGGTCACATAAGTCATAGCACATAAAATGGAATTAAAAAAAAAGTCATAAACTGCCATTGGTAGAGGATAAAGATGAGAAATGGTTCCATTGTGGGCAATGAATTTAACATTTCTGTCGGGTATCATAGATAAAGATAGATACATTTTTATGTGAAAACATTGAAAGGCCATTACAGAATTGATTAAACATACACTTGTTTTTATAAATGTGGTCTCTGAACTTTAAGTATACCTATAACATATTTTTAAGTAGCATATATTGATCATCTCAAGTCCAGGGGGGTAATTTCTGAGGCTGAGAGGCCATTAAGTCTTGTGACAATCAATAAGAGTATAGTGATGTTCTCACATTTGATCTCAGAATAATATGAGACAAATGTCTTTCTACTGACAACCGGCCTGATGCTGCTGTTCATTAAGCTAATGCAGGTGCCGTTATGTTCAGATAATACATCCTCTGCACCGCTGTGTGGTTTAATTCTCTTAGCAGCCAGGCCTGACTAGCCAAATAAGCTTTTAAGCTCACTCTGCAGTCTGTTTAAGCATGAACCAAAGTGGCTGTGCTATTCCTGATCCGATGAGTAATAATTGCTGTTTGTTTGAGTTATTCTTTAGGCCTATCAAGTAAACATTAAAAGCAAAACACACAAGCCTGAAAGCTGTGTCAGTCCAGGTCTCTGTCGGGCATTTGGGTCATATTTTCAGAACTTCAGTGATTACCTTTTCATCTGTTTTTGTTGGCCGAGAGGCCATATTCATGGCAGATACTAGTGGAGTACAAATATTGCTCCAATACGTTGTCTTCACTTGTAATCCCCTCACATTTCTTATGCCGTTGACAGGGCAGGATGTCCCTGTGTCTTTGAACGTGTTCCTGAACTCACTCATCTATGTTCAAACTAAACTATGTTGTCCATACTAACCAATGACTAATGTGTCCACCATCACTGGTGTTAACTGAACCATGACTGTTAACTAACCTGTATCTGTGAAGAATATAACCAGAATGTGTGTGTGCTTGAATGTCAAGGTCAGTAATTACGTTCACCAGATCTCCTGCTTCTATACCCCCACAGGTAGCATTGGGTACTGTTCAGTCAAGCGATGGGGTGCGTTCCTGGACAAGCCCAAGACGGAGAAACACAACTCCCATGGTGAAGGGAATGGGCTGCGCTATGGGCTGAGCTCCATGCAGGGCTGGCGGGTCGAGATGGAAGATGCCCACACTGCTGTGTTGGGACTGCCTGCCCCTGGGATGACTGACTGGTCCTTTTTTGCCGTCTACGATGGGCACGCAGGCTCCAGGGTTGCCAACTACTGCTCCAAGCATCTTCTTGAACACATCGTAGGTGGCAGTCTTGGACCTGGAGGAAGACAAGGCTCCCTGTCGTGTCCAGATGCCCCTACTAGTGACCCCCCCAGCACAGTTTGCTCCAACAGTGGAGACAGTGAAAAGTGGCATCCGGACAGGCTTCCTGAGGATTGATGAACATATGCGGAGCTTCTCTGACCTTCGAAATGGCATGGACCGAAGTGGGTCCACTGCAGTAGGAATCCTCCTGTCACCCGATCATTTCTTTTTCATAAACTGTGGAGATTCCCGAGCTGTTTTATACCGAAATTCACACGTGTGCTTCTCCACCCTTGACCACAAGCCCTGCAACCCACGGGAGAGAGAGCGCATCCAGAATGCTGGTGGCTCGGTGATGATCCAGAGGGTGAATGGGTCACTGGCTGTATCGAGGGCCTTGGGGGACTACGATTACAAGTGTGTGGATGGCAAAGGCCCCACTGAGCAGTTGGTTAGTCCTGAGCCAGAGGTTTTTGAAATGGTTCGCGCCCCTGAGCAGGATCAGTTTGTGATCTTGGCTTGCGACGGTATTTGGGATGTCATGTCCAACGAGGAGCTGTGTGAATTTGTGAGATCTAGGCTTGAGGTGTCTGACGACCTGGAGAGAGTCTGCAATGAAGTCGTGGACACCTGCCTGCACAAGGTGTGTACAGACCTGTGTTTCAGCACAGTGCCACATGTCTTTAACATGAACACAAATGTCTTGTGTTTAGTCAGTCGCTAAGAATCTCTTTCTTTAGTGGTGCACTGTGGTTTGGGTTAGATGAACTCGTGATGCTGTGTTTGTTGCGATTGTACAACTAGAAGGTAGATAAATTGCTTTGGTGCATCTCTGTAAGACAAGCTGACATCTCTTTCTTCCTTAACTCCTCTTTCCTCCCATCCGTCTTAGGGGAGTCGGGATAACATGAGTGTTGTGTTAGTGTGTCTGGCCAATGCTCCCAAAGTGTCGGAGGAAGCTGTGAGGAGAGATGCCGAGCTCGACAAATACTTGGAGTCTCGAGTGGAAGGTGAGAATGGATGAACTGAGGCTGATGAAGCTGATTATTTGTCAAAACAGCTGTGCTTGCACCCAGATTTTGGAAGAATGTAGAGTTGAATAACTCCTGGAGATGTTGTAACTTTATACATCTCAATGAAAACGGTGGACTCACCTGCCGTTGTCTGACCTCCAGCCATGTTAACTGACTCACAGCAGAGGAAGGACACCATCATGACCTTTCTCCCTCCCTGTTGCCCGTTTCCTGCTCGCCCTCTTTTTCTCCTGCTGCATCTTTCAGTTCCCTCTCTGTTTCAAACAGTGCGTCTTTTCTGCATGGATTCCGCTTGTGGTATTTTTCTTTCTTTTTTTCTGTCTACGTGTTCTGTTACAAACCATGTGTTATCCCAGGGTCCGGAGTGCTTCTGTTGAATGCTGTAAAGCTTCACAACGGCAGCTGTCTTCCCCAGAGAGCCATTTGTGCCTTTGCTACCACATGCGGGAGCTGTTTCCGATTTTGGCCAATAAATGTGTAGGTAATGGATTGATTGGCAGCCTTGATTCCTATCAAATCATTTTCATGGCCGGTTATTGGAAGAAAAAGGTGAGACAGAGTAAACATTTGGCTTCAGAAACTGATCTGATGATGGAGGACGAAAGAGAGGAGAGAGAACACTGAGCTGGTCACATGCCACTCCACTGGGCCCACAGGCCTCTTTCTCTCACTGACTATGTTTACATGCACTCAGAATTTGGGTTAAGGTCAATAATCCAGTTACTGAAACATTCGTAATAACCCGTTTACATACGTGATCAAACAGGGTTATTCCTGTTTCCATGGTAACTGTCAATAATTGGGATATCTCGATAAAACCAGCCAGGCTACGGAGAATGTTTCCACACATGGAGAACGTCATGACACAGTATCCAAATCCAAAACAACAATAAGAACAACAGGAGCCTGGTGGATAATGAAGAACCCGGTAGCAGTGGCTTTCTTTTACGCCCTTTTCAGTGTCTTCCAGTGGGGCTTGATCTGGTTTGGCATTCGTACAATTCCTGCTTCACTCACTTTTTTGTAGATGTCTCTATTCGGGTGCTTTCTACCATCTACAAATGCCATGATGTTCATGTTTTTCATTATATTTATGTGTCTGTAATGAGAAGGGTGGTGTGGTCTTTTGTTTCTCTGGTCTTCCTGGACTCGAAAGACCAAGATTCCTTGCGAAAACAACATGCGCAGAAAAGAAATTCATGTTCCTTTTCATGGGGAGATCCCGACAGGCGTATACATGACCAGATATTCAGGTCAGAAGAGGAGTAACCCAGGGCTCATATTCGGGTTTTGAACAAAACAGAATATGAACCTATTTGGGTTTGTCAGAGGGGTTCTTGGTGTTTCCATGGCCGGACTCAACCAGGTTATTGCTGATATTCCAGTTAGAAAAGGTCATTGGCTGCATGTAACCGTAGTAACTGTCCCTTCCTCTGTCCTCATTTGACACTGTGGTCCTCCTCCTCAGCTCCTCTCTCATCCACTGTCAAAGGTTAATACCACCTCGTTGGTTTTAGAAATGCTGTCTCGACCGGGGGGATGACGGCTTTCCTGACATGGTAGGAGTGATGAGGAACCTGTCGACTGACAGCGGCATGCCTGCTCTGCCACCAGGGGGAGGCCTCGCCAGCAAGTACGAAGCCCCTTCAGGAAAATCGCCCATGTGTCAACAAACCATTGCAGATGATACTTATATCATTAACGTCTGCAGTGTCAAAGTTGGAGGACAGTGTGAAACATTGTAAATCATACGTATCCCTGCTGAGTTAATGGACTTTAATGGATCATCTGACCAGAACATAATTAGAGTAGAATTGTTATGGGATATTTGTGAAAGTATGTGCAGAATACAACATTCATACAATATAAGACTCAGTGCTCAGCTCCGCAGTTGTGATACGTTTCTACCTGAAAGTAGAAGATGATGACGTTAGCAGTTACTTAGTAACACTCCATCTTGTTTTCTTGCTTTGATTTTTGCTTCTGTTCGTCCTGCAGACGCAGTGTTATTGAAGCAGTGTACAACCGTCTAAACCCGTATAGGGAAGAGGAAGGGGTGAGTGTTCATAACAAATGAGATCTGAGTTTACCACACATGACACTGACAGGATTTATTTCAGTCAAACAAGTGCACAAACCACTGCAGATACAACATTCTCTAACTATTTTGCTGAAAGCGGAGCTCTTAGTTTTCCTCTATCATGTTTTTGTCTGTCCTAATGTACATTACCAGGCTTTCTGCCCTAGAATGTTGTACAGCCTCTGTGTCGGGGTTATTGAGGTTTAGCAGTGTGTTTATAGGGTCATCCCTGTTTCAATGGTACAACTGAATCCACACAAAATCTCCTAATGTCATTGACTGACTTGTAACTGGATAGCATGTGGCTTTGTTCACTTATGATGAGAAATACAAAGATATAAATACTAGGGCTGGGCGATATGGACCAAAAGTCATATCTCCATATATGTCAGCTGAATAGCAATATACGATATATATTTTGACAGATTTTCTGCGTGAGAGCAAGTGAGAGCAAATATGACATGTCACAAGTAGTTTGATTGAAACTGGCTTCATAACAGACCCAGTCTGATAAATAACCAACAGGTTTCTACACCTGGTTCATGAATGAATGGTCAGCAGTTCAAATAATAACTTGTAAACATAAATACTGTAATACTGGAGGACCTTTTTAAATCAAAACTCCTTCAGGAGTTAGTGATATTGATCCAGTTCTTTGTTCGTCGTCACATTCTCATTTATCATATCTGATGTCTTAAACACACTCTGTCTGTTGATGAAGAACAGATGGTTCTGTGATTGTTGGTCGATTAGAACGTTTATTATCAGAAGAGGAGTGAACTGCGGAGCTCAGTTCAGTGTTGGTGCATCAGTGCATCGTGTCCTCTGACAAAAATCCACAAACAGTCAACTTTTCCAAGTACTCCATGGTCTGCCTTGTTTGTGTGGCGGTAAACACTCAAATTCTAATTCCATATCTCCTTTACAAAATACATAGGTATATTAAAAATACTGACGTGTCACCCCCCAATAAAGGTTAGATAGAAACCAGGTTCGCCTCAATCACAGAGGAGAGCTCACCCTGTTGGGACTTGAAGAAGCCTCTGCCGTTTGCCTGAATGAAAGACAGAAATACGTCTTTGTCTTTGTAAAAAGGTTTGAGTGTCAGAATGTTGTGTGTGTCACCTGACGATGAGAGACAGGTCAGGTGTGCTGTTGGACCGATGAAAGGGAAACAAAGACTTGATCGGGGACGTGTAGACATGTCTAACTGTGTGTTCACCTCTGATTAACGCAGCCCTCCTGTTTCATTTGGTAAGTGATCAATGTGTCACTGTTTGCCCCCCACCACCCCCACAGACCAACACACACACAGTCCTCCAGGCATGTTCAGTGTCAGTGCTTCCTGTCAGTCCCAGTCTCTGCTCCCCTTCTGATCAACTCGAGCATGATGGGCTCATTTAGCGGTCCAGGTGTCTGTCTGCTGAGGACTGGGGAGGGACGGATGGTTGTTGTTCCTGGTTCTGTCCCTCCCTCTCACACAAACACGCATGCACCAGCCTGACCCGCATGCATCGCTGTCTCACTCGGTCTCCTACAACCGCACGCAGCAGTCTGTCTCTGTCACTTCCTGCGAGGAGTGTCCATGCTGGTGTACTGTGGTAAACGTCTACACGAGGGTCAATGTGTGTCCCGCCTCCCCTGCCGTTATAAGAATGTTAATTTGTTTTATTGTTGCTGTTCCTCGGTGTTCCTGGCCTTGAATTAAGGCGTGAGCAGACAGCGAAGTGTGTGTGTGGGAAAAGAATGGTTCATGGTGTGATAATGGCTTTCCCTCCTGTGCCCCCGCCTTCCCCTCCTGGTGATTCCACTCCATCTTCTTCCATCTTCTCTGCCCCTCTTCCCTTCCTCCTCATGCTGTTATTTCTGACAGAGTGAGCCGGAGTTGGAGTACCACTGGTAGCGTTCCAGGACCCGGATCCCTTTTGATAATCTCCAGGTGGTGTTTATTTTGCCTTCACCTTGGAGGTCTGTGGAAACAGAAAACACAACATGCCGTTTTAGAAAACAGATTATTTTGCCTCTTTTTATAGGACGTGATGTCTGAAAGCCGAGCTGCGCATACAGTGTAGGTGTCAAAGTGAAGCACATGTTGACTTTGTTTATTCTGCTGACTGGACGGCCCGTCGAACCACTCCTGGACCGCTCAGGTCCAGTTGGACTGAAGTGGGTTTGTTTGTGTCAGTCTGACTGATGCAGGTAAGCTCCAGACTCTGCCCGTCACCTACCGTACACGTCCCTGGAGTCAAAGTCCGTCAGTACCCCGCCGTGTGTCCAAGGCTTTCCTCCAGTCGACGTCCAACGTGGCTCCTCCACAGGCACAAACTGCCAGAATCATAAGCTCTGCAGCTCGCCTGCTGCTGTCGGAGACACGGGCAAATAGTTAGATATGAAATTACTACGTATAATTCTATAAATCAATATATATTTGAGTTGTTTCTTTCACTCTAATTCCCAGCTGTTGTGTTTCCTGCGTGTGGACAGTATATATGTGACAGTGGGTATGTTTCTGTCTTTTCTTTTGTCTGCACCCACACACCCACACACACACACACACACACGTTGGATATTGTATCCCCACACAGCAGCGTTCCAAAGACTGTTTAGGTCAGAGGAATTCCAGCCTCGTCTTTGTCGTGGACATGCCCAGTCTGAGCTCAGTGTGAGCTGACACACACTCAATGCCTCTTCCAGAGTTTCTTTTTACACTTGGGTCCCACCCAGACCTGTGCTCACACTCCCGCTGCAGAGAGGATGCAACCTGGAACAGACTAAAATGTCTGGAACCAATCATTTGGGCAAACCGGGGCGTAGACCGAGTGGATGCACCTGCTCTTTGCTTTCCATGGAACAACCGTGTGGGCAGGAACCGATGGAGGATCTGAGGGAGGTTCACGCTGCTGTCGGCGCCCTGTGACAAACGTACTTGAATGTGTAGTTATTTTATGTCTGGGAGGACTTGGTGGGTTCTTTGGTGGAGGCAGTGCGAGGAGTGGTGGATCTTCCCTGGAAGAGATAATTCCCTTCACAATAAAGTCAAACCTTACAACGGGCAGCGGTTAATGGTTTACCAACGTCCCAGGGTGCCAGCCTGTGTTCCTGACTCCTGACCATTGTGCACGGTTGTGCTGCTCTGAATACAGCCCTCAGTGCGTTTGACCTCGTTTCTCACTGAGCTATGAGAGGCAATGTACTGAATGCGTTTCATCGTCAGTCACACGGATTCCCCTGCATGGACTGAAAACAATCACGGTCTTACTTCCCGGTTGTCACCGAGTGTGTAACAGAAAACAGGAGTCTCAGCTCGGAGGTCTGGCTCTGCCTGAATGGTTCGCTCATTGCTGGTGATTGTCAACATGTATGAAGGTTTTACTCATCAGATTGTCGCTGTTGCTTATTCCAGACCGGCTGAGTTGTTGTAAACTTGAGGCCAGAGGAGACGCGAGAAATAAGAATTGGAAAAATCAATGATGCTTCTGTGTTTCTGGTCACTCCCATAACCCACGACCATGGTTTATTTATTCCAGCGCTTCTCGATGATCATTTGAAGACGGGGGTGGTAGTTAGTGAGTGAATTACTGCTTTTATTTCAGCCACCTTAACCTTTGACCCTCAGAGTGGACCGGTCACATCTTTCCATCGGTCTCTCTTCTGCCTGTGCTATTTTATGATCTTGTGATGTTACAATGAACATACACGTCAATAAAAGATGTAACTTTTTCTTCTTTGTTGTACGTTTTGTCTTTTACAGACGTCCTCCTCCACAACAAGAGTCCAAACGTGATCATGAAAAAGGTGTCATTTATGGTTGCGTTCGGGACATCAGGAAAAACAAGTTGTCCAATGAACTGTAAAGTGTGTGTGTGTGTAAGCAGGAGTTCGGTTGAGCTCAGGCACTAGAACCGTGTGTGTGTGTGTTTCCATCCACAAAGCACCGTGAACATAATACTTTACTAAAACCGAAATAAAGACAACTCGTGCACCAGTCCCATCGAACTTCACTTGGCTGTGCGCGCGCGTGCTTGTGAGCGTGAGAGACAGAAATATGAGTATGCGTGAGAAAGAGAAGAGAGAGAGTGTGTGTGTGTGTGTGTGTGTGTCAGAGTGAGTGATCAGGTCGATTCTTCACTGACTCACCGTGTGTGTGTGTGTGTGTGTGTGTGTGTGTTCAGACGATGCCTTCTAAAAATGCCGTAGACGCGGTAGAAATGGGGGAATGCGCCCAGAATCATGGCTTTCGGGGCGCTGGACGACGGTGACACCGTGTCGGACACCGGTCCGGTCGGACCCGTGGCCCCGGTGGAGGAGTACACCCAGATCAAACCGTACGCCGGGATGCCCAAGGAGGTGCTGCTCCTGTACTCGTCCCAAGCCCGGTACAGAGTCCCCCGGGAGGTCCTGTTCTGGCTGACGGTGGCCTGCACCCTGGCGCTGGTCGCGCTCACCGCCACGGTGATCGCGCTGTCGCCCCGGTGCCTGAGCTGGTGGCAGACCTCCCCGGTGTACCACGTGTACCCCCGCTCCTTCAAAGACTCGGATGGGGACGGAGTCGGGGACCTGAAAGGTAAGAGGACCCTACAGAATGTACCACCCGGTTGGCTCGACCACCAACATGGAAATGACTCAACACACACTGTAGTTTGTATTCCAGGCCTATAGGTGGCGCTTGAAATGTACATTATTTAGCACAATTATTAGCGCAATTATTTTTTCCCCCTCCCGCGATCTTGGAGCCTCTGATCACCAAAAAAAGTCGCTAGATTTGTCGCTAGTCGCTTTTGTCTAATTTTCTCGCTAGGGGGGGTCCAGAAAGTCGCTAAGTTGGCAACACTGGTTGTTGTCTTCTGACATAAGCTGTGACCTATGACCCAACGACATGTGTGGTCACATGACATTGGTCCTTCGTGAACACAAACCGGACCAGATGGAAAACCAACAATGTGTCATTGTCGTTACAAGACAAGAGTTCAGCCATAGTTTGGTGAAATGTTTTATACTTCATATGTTACGAAATCAGTCTGCCCTAGAGGGACAAAGACAATATGGACGTTGATTATTTTAGAACCACCAATTGTCAGTGTTTGGTATTCAGTTAATTTCATGAAAATAATTGTTACTTCAGTATTACATGAATTTGCTTTAGAACTGGTCATTTTAGTTTTTTTTTTAATGCCTGTGGAAAATCAACTGTCAAGCCGTGGAATCAGGATTTGTCTCCGCGGACTCAACACTTTTTCTCTGCAGACTCCTGGGGGGACTATGTTGGTTATCCTGGTTCAATTTATCTGCACAAATGGGGGATAGAGCAAAGGTCAATATGTCCTGGTATACGTTACCATGGAGATTTATTCTGTTAGTTCCAGGTTCTATCTCAGCTCCTCCCTCATCTCAACAGTCACCACAATCTGAAACCTGGGGTCTGTACCACGAAGCAGGATTGTGTTTTTGCGAGATAAGTTCAGGGTTAACCCTGAGCCACAAAGCCTGTCTCCACGGTAACTTACTCTGAACAACTATCTATCGTACTCCAGAGCAGGGTAACTGTCAGCATTGAATCAGATCCTGTGAAAAGAACCACCCACTGGACAATCAGATGTCAGAAAAAACAATGACCTGTCCATTCCTCCACATAAGACAGGTGGTGAGGAGAGTTACGGTGTGAACGAATCTTCCGGGACCGATCTGACCCGTTAAATTCTCACGTCCTGGACTTCTAATACATCTGTCAGGTTCTGGATCCATCTATTTCCCGTTGGCCCTGACTGAACCTCAGTAGCCATCATCCTGAGGTTCTTTGACACGGGACGTTTCCTTTATTCAGTGGGAGATGAAACACCGTCTGTCGGTGGTCCACCAAGTGACCTCTGACCTCCCTGATGTAAAAGACGAGTTGGTTGTCTTCACGAGACACTTTCCCTACATGTGGTTCAGTAAAGGACGTATTTAACTTTAAAACATCTAAATGCTACAGTAGATCACCAGCCAGGACGTGGACTTTAACTAGTTGGATTATGATGGTTTCAGCGGAGCGGTCAGTGTGTGTTTGTTGACTTCTGACTCATTCAGGCGGTCTGTAACACGTTGTTGTTTTAGGACTGTGGCGGTGTTGTCTTTCTTCATTTACTCCATTACCTCCTCATCAGTCTCCATGAGGTTTTCCGCCTCCGGCCGTGCTCGTCACGGTGAATCGGTGAATCTGTGATCGACCAGCGAGGTCTGCTAAAGGAAGGCGTGTGCGTGCACTGATCCAGGATCGGTTTCACCGTCTTGATGAATCTGTGTCGGCTCATCCTGGTTGAGTCTGGATGGTTTTGTTTAAGATGGGTTGAACTCGGCTCAACCGATTCTTTTGTGCAACGGGCCCAGGAACACAAGCATGTAGCCCAACGTTGCTGTTGTTGTTCTGAGACGTGGGGGGAAGAGGTGGAAGGCTGGAGGTGGGGGTGGGGCGATGACAACTCCACACAGACAATGTGCAGAACGTCACAGACACGTATGATTTCAGTCGGGTGTGAAGGAGCGTGGCTCCAACGGGCCACTGTGCAGACATGTTGGCTGCAGCCGTCAGTGTTGTTTGTGGACCTGCAGGAATTCAGGAGCAGCTGGACCATTTTCTTTTCCTGAACGTCAAGTCGGTGTGGATCAGCCCGTTCTACCGATCTCCCATGAAGGACTTTGGCTACGATGTTGAAGATTTCCAGGACGTGGACCCGCTCTTCGGAACCATGCAGGACTTTGAGGAGCTCCTGGCTGAGATGCATAGATTAGGTAGGCCGTCGGCGTTCGGCTGGGGTGGGGGGTGGACGCTACGGCGGCTCCTGCGTGGGCTTCACACCTTTACCTCTCTGTGTCCACCAGATTTGAAGCTGATCATGGATTTCATCCCCAATCACACCAGTGACAGACACCGCTGGTTCAACCTGAGTCGGACCCGAGCTCCCCACTACGAGGACTACTACATCTGGACCGACTGCAACGCCACAGCTCCAAAGCCCAACAACTGGGTGGGTACATGAGACGCTGTGCCGGCTCTGACGGGGTTCACTCAGGTCTGTGAGGGGTCCCGTCGGTCCCGTCGTGTACTGTCGGTGGCTGCGTCCAACCAGTGCGCCTTCCTCCCTGTCAGGTGAGCGTGTGGGGGAACTCGTCGTGGACGTACGACGACGTCAGAGGTCAGTGTTACCTGCACCAGTTCCTCAAGGAGCAGCCAGACCTGAACTTCAGAAACCCACATGTCCGCAGAGAGATGCGTGTAAGACGGCACAACGATCAACACCCTCGTCACCCTCAATCATTACACCAGGAAACCGTGTTAAAAGCCGAGGGTATTCTACAGACGGATATGAAAACATGCTGTAAACATTGTCATCATTTTTCTCGGTATGTCTTCTCTCCTTCCAGTGATGGCTGACTGATTCTACTACTGTTATTTACTTCAGTCGGTTCACCCTCATGTACTGTATCACCAACATTGTCATGACACAGCAAAACATCTGTCGGAAGAAACACCTGACTCAGTGCGAGCCCCCCCTTCATCCTTCCTCTAATGTCCGTGGTTCATTTGTGGCTGTTTGTCAGGACATCATTCATTTCTGGCTGAAGAAGGGGGTGGATGGCTTCCGGATGGCTGCAGTGAAGCATCTTCTGGAGGCTGCACACCTGAGGGACGAACCACAGGTGGACCCCAACAAACCACCAGTGAGTGTTTGAACTTCACGGTATCCAACTTCAGTCCCACTGACGTCTGCGGCTCGCTTCTCACAGGCTTCATGACTCGAGCTGGGATCACGTTTCACGTATGAATAATATGAATAAGAATCTTCATGGATCCTTTGTGTTGATGATCCAATCCAGACTGAGTGGACGTAACTTCTCAACAAACACCCTGTTCCATGCTCCAAACTGTAGCTTGAGCAGGATTAAACGATGAACATGATTAAACTACCAATTACAAGCTCTGTAGTTCACGACCAACCCAGCATGCGTTCAAGCAAATGAAGACTGATACATCTGTTTCCTGTGGGTGAAACTAGGTTGTAACCAAACCACCTTCATTCTCATTCCATGGGGGGGGGGGGGGTAGTGTATGCATGTCAGAGTCCCCACGTTCACAGTTGGAGCGGTGGAGTTGTTGGAGCAGACCCAACCTAACCCTCCAGCTGAGTGGGAGACGTGGACGAGATGGAACATGTCAGGTTCACCTCCTGGAGAAAACACTGCTCCTGTCATTCAAAACCTTTGCATGACTCCCCCACTTCAGCTCAGTAACAAAGACTTTTTGTCCCGAAGAGACTCAAGATAATTCTCACTGAACAAAGATTAGTCCAGAAGAGGAATACTTTAGCGGATTAGCAGCAGTGCGGCGGTATAAGACTGTAACGGGGAGACGGAGTGCTGACTGGTGAGTTACTCCCTCAGGAATGTCATTCGGAATTAGCTGACGACTCATTTCAAAGGAACGAGACGAGCGGAGCTGGTGTGCAGTTTTGTTCCTGGACCAAACACCCGTCACAGTGGTTAATACACGACCTCAGAGCACCTCCGTGTGTGTTAACACAGATAACAGGAAGGAGGTGTCCTTGAATGGACTTTGATCGACGGCGTCCTCCGGACACGACAAACACTGAACCAGGTGTTTGCTCCGTTCACCTTCTGAGGGCCACCTCCATCTCTCCGGAACGCTCCGGAATGTCCTAATATCTTCCCTATATATTGGACACAAATGTTTGCAGTATTAATACTCTGAGTCTTGTTCAACGTGGTGGTCCAGAACCTGTGTGAACATTCCTTTACAACAGCAGCTGTCACATGTGGAAGAAGGAGTCAGAGTCAGACGCAGAACACGGTTTATTCAAAAACAACTAACTCAAAGTACCACGAGGGGCAAAAACTCACTAGCACACAAGAGGGAGGGGGGTGGGTGTGTGTGTTTGGACCGTAGCTGAGACTGCGAGTCAAGCATGTGGCTTAAGTCACCAGGTTGAAAACTCAGGCCAGTAAAACCAAACCATGACACCAGCGACTTCATTGCTGATTTGTCAGGACCGGACCAGACGGCACGGTGGTGCAGCGGTTAGCCCGTTGACCGTTCACAGCTAGAAGGTCCAGGTGACCTTGTGGACCTTCCTGTGTAGAGTCGGCATACTGTCCCCATGTGTGCGTGGCCTGTCTCCAGAGTCAGTCAGTGGTTGGTTTGGGTTTACACTGGTGACTCCGCAGTGGTTCTGGTACAGGCCCTGCTCCAGCCGACTCCGTTCCAGTTTCTTCCTGTGTTCTCCCTGACAAAAGCCATCGGTTGTTGTTGTGTAAATGCCGGTGATGATGGAGCGTGTATGAACCAGGAGACGATGAAGGGAGAGCCACAGTAACAGCTCCGTTCCTTTCTCCAGGAGTCAGTGAGCTCTCAGTGGGACCTCCACCATGACTACACCAGCTCCCAGCTGGGCCTGCATGACCTGCTGAGAGACTGGAGGGCTGAGATGGACACCTTCAGCCTGGAGCCCGGCAGATACAGGTCAGGGCGCGTCCACTGGAGGGAAATGTCTGGCATTCACTGATGACACTTCAAACGCCGTGTTCCTCCTGCGCTGAAGGTTCATGGTGACAGAGTCGTACGATTACCAGGAGATAGACAAGACCATGATGTACTACGGGACCCCGCAGGTGAAAGAAAGTGACTTCCCCTTCAACTTTAACCTTCTGGAGCTTCCCCAGGGCCTCAGCGGCTTGTGGGTTAAACATCTGGTCCAGCGGTGGATGGGGAACATGCCCCCAGGGCAGTGGCCCAACTGGCTGGTGAGTGAGCGCAGGCAACGTCTGCTGTCCTGTCTGCTGTCAGAGCTGACGTGGGCACCTGCCTCTGCCCGATTCCAGGTCGGGAATCACGACACGCTCCGGATGGCCTCTCGTGCTGGTCAGACCTATGTTCGTGTCATTAACATGCTTCTCCTCACCCTTCCTGGGACACAAACCACCTACTACGGCGAGGAGATCGGCATGGAGAACATCAACGTGACCCAGAGTCAGATTCAAGACCCTGCTGGCAAATTCAACGCAGTAAGTATCATCTGACGTGACAAATCACTGCAGACGCGCTGGAACTGATCCCAGAGCTGCTGGAGGTGACGCCTCCAGCAGGAGCTCAAACCCCACGTCTTCTGTGCAGAGCGCCGGCCGTGACCCTCAGCGCTCGCCCATGCAGTGGAGCGCTGACATGAACGCAGGTTTTAACCCCAAGACCAACGTCACCTGGCTGCCCGTCCACCCCGACTACCGACACGTCAACGTGGAGGTGCGCCGCTCGTCCGTAGACAGCACTCGTTGGTCACCATCGACTGTTTTGACGTGTTCCTTCTGCTCCAGTCCCAGAGGAACGACGGAGACTCGGTCCTGGCTCAGTACCGCTCCCTCAACACCCTGCGTCAGTCGGAGCTGCCGCTTCATCGTGGATGGTTCTGCCACGTGCACGCTGACGACAGCGTCTTCTCCTACATCAGAGAGCTGGACGGGCTCCACAGCGCCTTCCTCATGGTGCTCAACTTTGGCCACGCAGCCGCCATCACAGACCTCTCCTCTGTGAGTGAACTACCGGACCAGCTGGAGGTGCTGAAGAGCACAAATTCAGCCAAGAACGGCGAGTTGTTCCCAAAGTCTCACATCGTGACGGAGGCAGGAGAAGGTCTGGTGATCCAGTACTCCACACACACTCGCTTCAATCCCACCCACCCTGCTCAGTGCTACATCTCTGAGAAGGCTTGTTACCTGAAGGTGATGAACATCCTGTACAAATGCTAAAGTGAACGGGCCATCCCTTCACGTCGCTCTCAATAAAGACTCCACGTCTTTTATCCAACATTGTCACGGTTTTTTCTTCCTTTCCGTAGCTGTGTGCGTCTTGGCTATCTCGCTCTCTTGCGTGGGGGCCGAGGAGGCTCCAGGCCGAGCTCTGTGTAGAGAAAAGCCAGCTGGAGGGCTTCCTGTGGCGGGAGGAAAGACAGCAGACGTGTCAGTGTGTGCTGCACTCGATTAGAAACGGACGTCGCTTTGATCCATGTGAAGGTGCTGCAGAGTGGCTGTGGCTCAGGAGGCAGAGGGGGTGGTCCGGTGGACGCCAGAACCCCTCTGGATGTGAGACACTAAAACAGTCGGAATATCAAAGTCATCAACAAGGAAACCGACTGACCCAACAGAAACCGTCAACCTGGTGTTTCTGCCTTCTAGAAGTGTCTGGAAGCGCAGGTGGAAAGGGTTTGACCTTCAAAGGATCCAAAGTGAGTTCAAAGAGTTCTTTACCTCCTCCAGCATCGAGTCCACGTCCTCCGGTCCAGAGTGGTTCGCTCCAGGTTGGATCCTCAGAAGTATGTTTGGTTGTGGTTCATGTTCTGAATGAGGGAATAAGACAGAGGTCAAAGGCACAGACAGATGTCTGTAATACTTCTCCTATCTCCTTGTACGCCCCCCCCCCTCCCACCCACGTGTCCATCTTTCCCCAAATCCTCCTCCTCCATTGGTTCATCTCAGAGGTACGGGCTGTTTCACAGCAGCGGTCTTGACCTTGACAGCTCCCAGTCTGGGGCTCTAATCTCCTGCTCTGATACACTATCTCTTTACCATGCTAATGGGCCGGCCCACCCGCCCGCATGTGTCTGTGCCATCAGCACTTTATCAGAGACTCTAGAGGGCTGAAAGAGGCAGATTAGACAGACGCATACACGTCCACTTGAGCTGCAGAGCGTACGTGTGCATGAACAACAGAGAAGGAACGACAGAGATGAAGAATGTGTCTGAGAGCAGGAGGAGGCAGAGAGAGGGGTGTAAAGACGACCAGCACCAGGGTGGAGAGGTCAGATTAGAAGTGAGAGGGAGAAAGAGTCCGTCTGTGGGGGAATGAGTGCAATTAGCTGACACACACATACACACACACACACACACACACACACACACACACACACACACACACACACACACACACATACACACACACATACACACACACACACACACACACACTGCGGTACAAGGTGACCTGTACCATCCTTTGGTCATATACTTTTTGCTGCCAGGACTTTCCCATAAACAGGACCCTGAGCTGTTGAATCTGCTGACAGTGCAGACACCACATCGTAAAGAAGAACAACACTGACACGGTCACATGGTCACATGGTCACATGGCGGACATGGAGCTGCTGTGTGAGAAGGCACCTGACGTTGGTTTCCTGTTGAAGTACATCTCAACGGCGCTCCGCAGCTGCTCGGTGTATTTTTGGATCCCGGCCAGCGACACCCGGTCATCCCGGCTGTAAGCCGTCACTAACAGAGATGGGTAGCGCTAGCACAAGCACAGACACGTGAGGGGTGTGTGTTTACAGTCGACAGCCGTCACACACAGACCTGCAGCCACTCTGTACCTGAGGAGTAATGTTGCGGAGGGGACAGTAGGAGGCGATGGTGAGCCTGTGGTCTGGGTTTCCCACCGGGTCTCCCCACTCTTCTCTGTCCTCCAAAGTTAGAGGCAGCGTGGGATCCTCCATTGTCCCCAACACGTCCAGGAAAGGAGCCTACGCGCAAAAATAGACGACTCAGGTTTGTCTGTGACATCACAGAACACGTGACCTGAAGAAGAAGAGCCGCTGAGATCTTCCTACACAAACAGACACTGACAGACACTGACAGAATGTCTCTGTCTTGGCTCATAACAGGAAGCTGCTCGTGACCCCCGGATGGGTTTCAAACAACACGGCCCAGAGAGCGGCACATGCTGCTGCCGAGTGCAGAGACGCACACCGACGACAGCTGAATTCCACGACTGGAGCGTGTTCACGGTTCAGCTCTGGTACACAACCCCTCACGTTTCCTGACGCGTCGAACCAACTTCAAACTACCTTCAGTGTAACAGCCTGCATCATGTGTGGGTGTCTGTTGCACAGCGCCCCCACTGGCACAGCTCCAGCGCTGCAGGCGGTAAGGGCAGTGAGCGCAGGAGAGGAGACGTCTAAGGAGAAGAGATGATCGAGACATGCTCGGAGGTCCTCCACTCCTTTCTCTTTGCCCTCCATGCGAGCTTGTCTTTGCCAGGACAGCCCCCGCTCCCCTCCACCTCTGTGAAGCAAAGGAGCAGAGATGAGCTCCAAGTCCAGACAAACACAGCAGAACAGGATCATGTCTGTCGTCACGGAGCAACCGGCGGTCACATGATTTGCGGGCTTCTGTGGTGGGGGTCCACCTGATGTGGCAGTAGGCCAAGGCCCAGCCCCCCTCCAGCAGCAGCCTCCTGTCTGGACAGAAGTCCATGCTGACGTCCCTGCCATAGGCGCCATACACATGGACCAGGAGCGGCGCCTGCTTCAAACCGCCCAGAGGAGCCGTGTGGAACAGTGTTACTGGTACCAAGGTACCGTCCTGAGGGGGGGGGGGGGGCACAGGGACCACAGTCACATTCAGTAGAATCCCAGGTCAGTTTGTTCGTCGTTGACGTGGAGCGTTCTCACCTGGCTGGAGGCCTCCAAACGCGTGGGGAGAGAGCTGTGCTGGATCTTAGGGGGCGGGGTGTTGTCAGTGCCTGGCAGGAGGAGCCCCTCCTCGAGGTGCAGACAGTAAGGCACCGGGGGCTGAACTGGAGATGAGATCAGGAACTCAAACTGACTGTGTGAGTCTGCAAGGCCTGGACTTTTGGTCTGTACGACACAGGCCCAGGAGGGGAGCTTGACGGGGAGAGATGAGAATCAAAGATGAAGAAGACGTGACGCCAGAAACCAGGAGAAGCCATGAGTGAACCATGAGTGAACCCGCTGACCTGCACACGGCGGAATGTCTCGGGTTGGGTCAACGGGATCACTATCAGCTCTAGTTCATGGGCTTGTGTTCTTACAACCAACACGCAGTGGTCTCCGACCACGTCCATGTCTTTGATCACGGTGCCGGGGCTGGGGGCAAACAGCGTCTCCCACAGGCCCATGGAGGGCGCTGACAGAGGAGCCCGCACCACCTGGGGCAGAGTCCAGCAGTGGAAACACTGTATGTGGCTTCTTGACAAAAGAAATCACCTCAGCTAAAACCGATACTCTACGATACACAATAAAATACACGAATACATGAAAAAATACAAAACCGAACAGATGCGCAATACTTTTATGCTGCTTTGAATTTCTTTTCATCTTTCTTTTCCTTTGGGATGTTTGTGACCATACTATGTGTCCTTGTTTTTGTACAACAACAACAGTAATAATAGTTTAATCTGTGCAGAGGTTAACGGAGCCTCAAAGATGACGCGCAAAAATATGGCCAACACACATCAAAACAACAAAAATACCAGAGAATACTACTAGTTACTGTACACGTACAGTGAACTCTATTCCATCCACTAGATTCTGTATCAGTCCCTCTCTACCTGGTATTCCTGTCCACGTCCTGTGCTGGCCAGTATGATCAGACAGTTCCTCCAGTGCGTCACGTGGTACAGAAGCTCCGGCTGCCGTGGCTGAACCAGGAGGGGCTCTAAAGTGGGTGACGCTGCATGGACCAGCAGCACCTCGGAGCTGGTCCTGCTGCTGCAGTTGATGGTCAGAATCTGCCGGTCCCTGGAGAGCGCCACCTCCACAAACACGCTGAGACGTCAGGGAGGGGGTTAAAGATGGTGTGGGAGCAGAGGGACACGCCGCTTCACATCATCAACACTTACTCAGGCTGCGTTTCCTCATACACACACGTTGTTGTGCCTCCACAGGAGCTTAGATCTAGTCGATGGACTCGACTGCAGCGCAGACCCACCAGAGGGGTATAAAACAAGACGTCATCCGTGGCCCACTCTGCAG
The DNA here is from genome assembly GCF_965212315.1 of Lampetra planeri. Lineage (NCBI taxonomy): Eukaryota > Metazoa > Chordata > Hyperoartia > Petromyzontiformes > Petromyzontidae > Lampetra > Lampetra planeri. The sequence goes on from NW_027613836.1 coordinate 22,112, forward strand.
TGAAGACACACACACACACACACACACACACACACACACACACACACACACACACACACACACACACACACACACACACACACACACACACACACACACACTCTCTCTTCGATTCAGTCAGTCAATATGATATCAACACCCCGTTCACGTACCACAGCTGAAGACATGGTCCAGTGTGAGTACGATGGGACTGGGATCCAGAGGAGGATTCTTCTGTTCGAGCCTCACGACCACACACCTGGAAGGCCAAAACCCGTTGTTCCTGTCATTCAGTCTCTGGGACCGTTTGACAGACGTGTGGATGTTTTGCTCTATTCAACCTTAGATCCTTTCTGCGTGTGCTCTTCAATGTAGCAGCGAGATGCTTTTCATGCGGGGACAGACGTATTCTCTGGACAGTCCACTGACAACACCCGTCTTCCCTCTCACGTCCGGTCGTTTCCTCTCCTCCTGGAACACTCTGCAGATCTAGAACCTGCTCTGGCTCACCTACAAATAGGACGGAAGCACATTGATGAACGGTAAACATACACAAATGACTATGATCGACTGGTTTATCAGACAAGTACAGAAATGATCTTAAATTTGTGTCAATGTCAGCTCTCTTTCTACAGCACATTTAAAAAGCCTATGACCAACCATGGTCCTCTTTGTAGAACAACAACTGGAAACAATCCCAAACAGGTGACTGGCAGCATCCGCTGCAGGACCAACAGACTCTGGAGTACCTTCTCCCCCAGGCTAGAAGAGCCCTGAACTCGGACACTTCCATACTTTTACTAACTAATGTGACTGATTCTGGTTTGCTCTGTCGAGCTTCCAACTGATTTGACCTCACGTCTGCTTTTAACCTGGGAGGACCCCAGTATCTATGGTATCTATGTACCTGTACCGAGAAATAAGAACCTATGACTTTGACCTTTGACACTGCTCAGCCAAAGGCGGGCTAAACAGACGGGTCTCCAGGGTTTTCAATGTGGAGAGGTCATCTGTGACCAAACATGTCAACTTCAGTTTTGTTTTCATTTAATGCTCAAAAATGTACGTCCATCCATGTCCCTCATGCACAGAGGGATTCCTTCGAAGGGACCGTACACCTGCACATCGTCAGCAAAGCAATAAAAAGGAATAAGGTGTTTCCTAAATATCGACCCCAGGGTAACATATACATCGAGACCAGTAGAGGGCCCAAAACTGACCCCTGGGGGTCCCCGCAGGTCAGAAGGATCTATCTGTGAGGTAGGATTCGACCAGTCCAAAGCAGCACTCGAGGCGTGACAGGAGAACTGAGTGATCTACGCTGTCAAATGCCACAAGTCTAGAAGAATTAACAATTAACAATTAACAGATTGAAGGTTGAACATCTTTAAAAAGAGCAGAGTCAGGACTGTGAAGAGGCTGAAACAATTCACCAACATCGGCCCGATCCAAAAAAAACAAACAAACTCTGAAACCTTGGAAATAAAAGGAAGTTGTCCTGGAATTGTTGGAGCTGTTCTTTTGTTCAGAGTCTGCCCCATGGTATGTTTGAAGGAGGAGCTGAGACACAAACACAACGGAAATCAGTCTAAAACTGTGATGTCAAGTCTTTTTTTTAAGAGTAGTAGTAGTAGTAGTAGTAGTAGTAGTAGTAGTAGTAGTAGTAAAGAGGAGTAAAAGTTAGGAAATTAATTTCACAGTTGAATAATTTAAGGACGACATAGTGGTTCAGTGGTTGCCTCATAGTGAGAAGGTTAGATTCTTGTCTGTCTGAGTTTCCTTTCTCTCCCTGTGTCTGTATGGGTTCCCTCCAGGTACTCCGTCGTCCTTCCTCCTGCAGCTGCATTCTGATGTTAACTGGTCCCTGTAAATCTCCCGTAGGTGTGAATGTGAGTGTGAATGTTGTCTGTCCTTCAGCTGCTGACGGGTCCAGGGTGGACCCTGATGTCCACCTGCTGGGATCAGATCCAGAACAGCCGCGACCCGTAACCGGAATAATGAATGAGAGATCAACTAGTTAACGCCCTCACGCAATGAGAGATTCCCGGTGGAGAAAGTCTGAACTGTTTTCTTGTGCGTACTTTGTCCCTTGTTCATTCGGTAGATGCTGTCCCCGTCGGTGAAATAAACGTGGTGACATCCATGGACCTGAGTAAAGACATTTACCTGATTAGTTCATCAAAGAACAGAAATGCGTTCTAACTCTTTGCCTCTGACGTCCCAGAAGAAGAGTCCTACCACTGAGAGATCCGGTAGGTCCGAGTATCGGCCGTATGTTGCCTTCAGCCTCCTTCTGAAATACCTCTGCATGTCCTGGTACTTCTCCAGACGATAGGTGCCACGGTCCCCTGATGGGTCTGGAGGCTCCTGGAATGAGAGATGAGAACATGACACCAGAGCTCATAGTTGAACACACAGACCCCCCCACCACTCAAATGTGTGTGCCATCTGACACGTGAACAGTGTTGACTGTGACACCAACGGTATTAAAGCGGCTGTTGCATCCGACCTTTGTGGTCTATCTGATCATGAAGGTCATTTTCTGACCCTATAAATGAGTTCTGGGCTCCGAGGGTTGACCCCCCCCGCCCCGCCCCAGTGTTGTTTGGGTTTGATCCGTCCTGACAGCCTGCACACGTGTGGTCGTTCAACGGTTAAACCGACAGGAACATTAAACCCGATCAGACTTACCGAGGAGTAACAACGTTGAAGGGACAAGATGAAACATATTCTCGGTTTACAAATCGGATATTTCCGCAATAATAACCGCGATGTAAGCGATGTAAGAGCAGAGAAAACTGCCATCGACACTAATTTATATCTTCATTTCATTAGAAGCTTCGTTTACGCCGTTTTCATTTGAACGTTTGACGTCAGCACCGTCCAATCAAGTACACATGGATGACATGGGACATGGATGTAATTCACTGGAAAGCCGTTCCAGTAAATTCGGTTCCTCCGTTCGGTCGCAGCCCCGAGTCCCGTCTGTCGGTTCCCCAACAAACCCGCTGTACGTGACGTACCAGAACTGCTAGGCAAAGCTAATCGAACGCAGATGTGAGCTGCTGCCTGTTTGCCCCCACCGGTTCAGCAGATTGCCTTCGGATCGACTCGTTTTCCTTCCATCGCAGAGTGGACGGAAGTGGACGCATCCATTGTCGTGTGGAACCGGTGACTGGAGTTCAGCCGCATTTTCCATCCGTACGTTGGTGTAGTGGACAGGAAGAAGACTAGTTCTCTATCCCGACCTTACCACCGGCCACTGTGACCGACTTCTGTTCACGGTTGGTCAGAAATGGAGAGGGACTCCGCCGGCACGGCGTCACCTGAGAGGACAGACCGGAAGGAGAGCGCCGCTGTGACCTGTCCCCTCCCCACGGAGGTGGCCAGAGCCAGGTGGACCCTTCTGAGACAGGTGAGACCCCCTGTCGGGTCGCAGCAGCCTCTGGGTCTGTGACTGTCACTCACTTTCAATGTGGCTTCTTGTCTTATTCAGCAGTCATGAAGTTCTTAAGATGGAACCCTCTCCCCTCTGGACACAGATTGTGTTTTAAGTGTGTGTGACTGCTCTTACCGTAGAAGGGCATCAGGCCGACGGTACGCTTGGCTGACAAGAACAAACTCTGGCCTTTTAGCTCTTGACAGTTTTCTATGCAGTAGAACTTCACTCCTCCCGATGGACAACACCGGCCATGTGGATGTGCATGTTCTTTTTACATTTTAACGTTTAAGCATGTTTCGTTTACGTTGCAATCCTGCTGTAAATGCCGTAAATAAATTCTTGTCTACTGTGCATCTGAAACATCTTATTTAGTACTGAAGTCATTGGTTCATGTTCTTCCACCTCTAAATGTGTTGTTTTTTTGGTTGAACGTTATGAAACCCCTGAGCTGGCATCAAATGACATCACTCACTCCAGCTGACTGCCTTCTCCTGCAGATTGGAAGGAGCAGCCAAGACTTTGTTTGTGCTCTGCGGGTATGGTAAGCAGGGTCTCGGGGTCGGAGACAAGTGAACCACACCACCTGACTTCGATGTTTACGTGTGACGGCAAATCTAGCCAGTGTCAGATTCAGGAAGAGAATCTTCAGATTCCCACCAACTTGCGTTATGTCCTTTCTCAACTCAGTGTCTTTATTTTTTCATCTAAGTCTCCTCGACACACCAGCCTCCAAGTGTTCCCCTCCCACTCTGTCTCAGGTGCTGCGTCAGAAGCAGGTGGACAACCCAGAGGTCAAACAGGTGTCCGTCCGTAGGTTCGCCACCTTCGACCTTTTCAGCAGGGAAAGGCTTGTGACACAAGACTCCAGTGATACCTCAGATGACCAGTGGGTGGAGTACCGAAGTGTCTCCCACCCAGAGTACAGTGCCTTGCTCAGGTACGTGTGGATGGAACAACCCAAAGTCAAAGTTGGTGCTGGCATGCAGGGTCACACTGAACAGACAAGTTATCATGCCTGTGCACTTCAGATTTGTTTCTGTTTGAGAATAATTGACCAAATATTGACTATATTGACGCTATTGAAACCACGGCCCTGATGCCTGCTGATCAGAGCATGATCGTAGCTCGCATCCTGAGACTGAGGATGACCTGAACTGACCTTTGTTGGGAAGTAAAATACGCACATGTACTTTGATAAGTATAATATAGACAAACTGTATCTCCTGTTCCTTCACAGGGGAACTTGTCATTTGTCAAAAATAAACTTCTCTTGTAGCGCTGTTTTCCACAGCTGCACTTTACAATGGATCACAGCCAACTGAACCACAGCTGCCGTGGCAGCAGGATCTGTTCACCTCAACCAACCACCTCTGACTCAGCCATCAGTCCGTGTCAGTTTGTTCTGCTCCGTATGGACGGAATCAGATGGAATGTTCCAAAACCACATATGTTTGCATTTGCACATAGTCTAAATAAGCTTCCTGGTTTCTAGCATGACGGTACATGATGACCAAAAAGTGTGTAAGAAGCCATGGCGCAGGACTAGAGTGAAATGTTTCCAGTCGTTTATGCTTTACATGCTGCTGCTGTATTGGTTTCTGACAGCAGGAGATAAATCAACCTCGCCTGTTTCCTTTGGCTCAATGCTGACGTGTGACTTAGAAGCTCAGATTCTTCGCTGTAAGTGGAACATTGTCCCAGACTGGCATTTGTCTCTTATTTATATTTGTGTTTTTGTGTCTCCCAGGGACAACCTGGGGCCTCTCAGAGTTAATGAAGTGCTCAACAGCTTTGACAACACCGGTAATGTCTGTAAGTCCATTTTGACTCAAAGGCTTTTGATCTTTAATATGCTTGTGTGTTTCTGTGAGCTTACATGGGATTAAGTTCATGGTGGAGTTGAGTTAACAAACACTGCTCTCTGGCTTTTATCCACCCAGCCCCCCTGTGCGTGCGCGTGCACACACACACACACACACACACACACCAGCTAGGGCTAGCCTCATGCTGTGTGCTGTTGGCGTCTGATTGACGGAGGTGGTTTCTTCCCATTGATTTGAATGGCAGCGACTTCCACAGCAGTTTATCTTGTACTCATTCCCCCCATCTACCTTCAGATGTCCTCTGGAGGGTAAGTGGCTGCAGGATTCTTGTTGCTCCAGTAGACAGTGATGAGTAGTTTGGGAGAGCGGTAAGAGCATGACTCAAATGGAGATGTGCACATGCCCCATGATACGGAGTGGAACGGCATCACCTGACGCCCAAGAGCCTTGGTTTCACCTTCATTCAGAGGAGTTCTGTCTGCTGCCACGATGGTCAGACCAGGTCTATACACTGGTACACCTGTGAAAGCAGATGTCTTCTCATGTTCTCATGTGGAAGAAACTCATTGTTTATTATCACGTAAACTTGAGTTGGTTTCTTTTCATGTCTTTTCCACCTCTAAATATGTTTTTTGTGGAGAAGGCCCACGAAGCCTGACATGGAATGAAAGGACATCACCCACTCACTCATGTCAACTTGAAGTAAACCAGAGCTAGACGCCATGACAGCTCACCAATTCCAATGCCAAAAGACCATCATCACCCCCTGGTGGCTGATGGCAGTTTCTGTCATGGAAGTCGATGATGAGGTGTTCTTTTTCCTGTTATTAACCAGGTATTTGATGTTGATAAACGGGAATGTGACAGGGTGATTGGTATCAGAGGTCAGAGGACCAGACTGCCCCCGGCTGATTGACTACCACTTACAAGTAAAGTCTAGGGCAGAGCTCGATGTGCTGCATGTGACGCTGAAGTAGATTCCTCCACCTAAGACAGTGTTGTTAGAAATCCTCGGACAAAGGTCTGTGTTGGATTTGTAGGCCTCTTTTTGTGCACCCGTCCTCAGAACTCGGTTATGACACAGGCTGTGGGTTAACCAGACAGATGGCAGCATGGAGGCCAGAGGGGCTCGCTCCAGCCCGCTCGTGTGATAAGTCCACTTTGTATACATGAGGACCCGTGATGTGTTTATCGCAGGCAAGCGTCTCTGTGTTCTTCTGACTTCCTCCGTTAATAATTCATGGAGGAGTGTAAAGGTCGATCCCTGCATATCTCTTTCAGTTTCACCACTCCTTCCTCTCTCTCCCTTTCCCCCCTTCAGCCCTCTCTCCTCTCAGCTGGAGTCGTGCTCGGCCAGATGGGGAACTTGAGTTCCTGACTCAGCCAGTGGATTAGCACAGCCGGAGACCAGAGCATAGAGGAGGGGGGCGGGAGGTAGGGGGAGGAGGGGAGCTGGTGGGTGGGCATGCCAGAGGTGGTGTCTTAATATCTCTTTTCATGTTTGCGTGAACAACGTTTTATTTCAGACTCCATTGTAGCGCCAACAATACAGCTGTACCTGAAAACTAGACTTCTGTTCAGGTTAGAGGTTAGGTGTTTAGTTTTAATAGCTAAGCTGAGGGGGGGTTTCACAAGAGTAGAAAGACTTGAAATGTGTGTGAGTGTGTGTGAGAGAGAGAGAGAATCTTGTTCCTCAGACAATGAGACAGCCGTCTCCCCCCGTTCCCCATCCCATGTTTGGGACTAGTAATGCGTGAGATCAATTAGGACTGGTTGAGAGGAGGCTCTGAAAGGCCCAGAGGTGACCTTGTCAGAGCCCTGGGGTCTGTGTTTGGGGTGGAAATCACAGAAAAACCCTTCTAAATACACAAACATGCACACATACCTGCTGATGTGTACTCCTCACTGAGATACATACACACACTACACACTGACACCCCGCTCATGCACCGATACACTTCGGCCACCGTCACACCCTCTCCACCTTTGCTGCTATCTTGATAATCCCCTTCACCCCTGAGGTGAGGACAAGCCTAAGTCCTGGGGTTCCTTGTCCTTCTGAATAGAAGGCTAAAAAGCCCGGTTGGATTAGTCCAAAATGTGGAGTCAGCTTCAAATTACTACCCCCCTCTCAACAGGATCCTCGCTCCGCCATTGTGTTTGTCCACCGCTGTGCTGGTACGTGAACAATAAGCAGTTTCTTAATGTGACAAGAAGCTGGAGTGTGTGGTTTCATGCCAAGACAAGAAATGCTTTTTTTCAGCCAGTGATCCAGTGTCATCCCAGAGGAGGCTCACACCGCTTTAAGAAGGTTACTGAAGAGGGAAATGCAAGCTGTGTCTCTTAAAGGCTTTTCTGTTGTTTTTACACCCTCAGTATCCAAATCACAGGCTGTGAATGGTCACAGGTGAAACAAATTCACTGACAATCTAACCTTAAGATTATGTAGGTGTGCGTTAAACGAATCTGCACCACGACACGGCGGTGAAGAACAACTTATACACAGTCCTTTCCAGTGATACAAAATGGATCATCGACGTATGTTTTCATGCCCTATACAGCCCCAACTCACGTTGGGGGTGCTTCACCCCCGGGTCGCGTCTTAAAACAGTTTAACCGTTTGTATCCCACTGGTCCAAATTCTTGTCCTCTCCCAACAAGTGTACAGAACTCTTCAAATCCTCCATTTTCTTGTCTTCCTCGTCCAATGTCCAGTGGTTTTCAGGGCTGTTGCTGAAAGCGGTAGTTGTTGTTGTTGTTACCCGCTGACAACTGCTGCTCTTGTTCTGTTTAATGTTGAAAATGTTACAGGGTGCACAGCGGATGGATGTTAGAAAGGTGAGCCGGACTCGTGTGCATTAAACGGTTTTAACTCACGGCTGCCAGACTATTCACAATGACCATGGTAGAAGACTCATTATATGTCCTGATCACTTTTTGAACTCTGAACCTCTGACCTGCCTGCATGTTTAGTGGACAATGGGAGCTTGTCAGTGTAAGAGAGCTTTGTCTGCCTGTTAGGGGTCAGGACTTTGGGTTAGTTGGCTAAGAAGGCTTGTGTTTGAGATTGTTGACAATAGCTTTGGGTGAGAGGGCTTGTTAGTGTTTGTTGGGTTGATGAGACAGGCAGAGGTCACAGAGAAGACACACAAGCAGTGGTGGAAGCTGTGTGTGAGGCTGACGTGAAGCCGATGTAGCGCTGAGCGGGTTACCTCGCTGTGAGCGTCGAATCAAGAGCCAAGCATCCTAATGAAGCCTAATAGAGTCTTCTCCACCACAGCTGTCACTGTCTGAATGGCTGCTAGCCTTTCAGCCTCTCAGTCATCCCTATTATCTCCCCCAGACTTTGCCTGTCACCCTGCTGGTAAATTCTTGAAGCCCAGAATGTTCGAGTGCTGGGAGGGAGGACAGAGGGGGCTGGTCGGGTGGATGGCCGGTCATTTTCCATGTGTGTATCTGCTGTTAGGTAGTTTGGAGGGTCAGAGGCGAGACGAGAGAGGAGAAGTCCTATTTAGATATGACATCAAATCAGCCATTCAGTTCCCTGATGACATTCTTATCACTTCCTGCTGCAGCCAGTCACTGTGTGTGTGTGTGTGTGTGTGTGTGTGTGTGTGTGTGTGTGTGTGTGTGTGTGTGTGCATGTAGGTGTGCATGCATTTCCAGTGCCTCCAACCCAGTCCTGTACGTGTGTTTAATGTTTTGCACCAATTGGTTTCAGGGTGTGTTTGCGTGTTGCAAAAGGTGACCCCGCCTTCCTGTACCCGCCCCCCCCACCCCTGTGCCAAGCCTTTCACAAAGCTCCGTTTGCATAATTATGCTAATTCTTTGTGCCATAGTGCTAATTATACCTTGTTAGACAATAGTGCTGGACTGGGAGCTGGCAGGCGTATGCACACATCCACAGACTCACACTCTCACTCAGGCTGTTGTGTCAGTGACAAGGTTTGCGGTCCCCCCCCTGCGCTGTTTACAACATGCTCCCTAAGTGGTTCTCTGCTGTTCGCTCCAGATTGAGCTCAGGTGTCTCTTACAATTTGATTTAAGCTAATGGAACCAAAATCAATGTGAAACAAGAATACTGCGAAGCCTCGGCAGAATTTGATAAAAGTGGTCCATGCCCACGTTTTCATTGTGTGTTGTTGTTCAAATCACCTCAGCTGCAGCAGATGGAGTGGTGATGAACTGCTGAAGAGATGCTGGAGATCTCTAACACCCAGTAGACGTAACTTAAAGTTCATGTAATCGCCTGTTTGTGGGCACAACCAGCATTTCATTTGTCTCACATAACATACGACATGTAAGTCTAGAATATTCTGAGAAATATAGTCATTTCAAACGCTTTTAAAAAAATCTTTCTTTGGCCAAGAAGAAAGGAGCTTCTCTATTTGTTGACATCACATATGAAAAGTACAAAAGTTAAAGTTAACAGAAGAATTAAAATATTTGAGAGAAAACATTGGATTTAGACTACATTGTGATATCAGTAGAATTTTCATGTACTTATTGTGCTTTAGAGTGACAGCAGAGGTACAGTAGGTTATTGCAGTATTAACTGCATACACATGTTAATAATAATTCTATTGAAAGTGTCAAATACATGTTCTTGTCTTGTCCAACAGTTTGGAAACTACGCTTTGAACACTGTCATGAGAAGTTCAGCGCGGACTCTTCAAGTGCTGTAAACAGCTTTCGTAAATTGAGTGGTTTCAACGTTGAAATCATAAAATGCGTAGAAAACAATGTTCAAGTCGTTTGAGGGACAATTAAATGCCATTACGTATGAGGTTTGCTGTTTTTGTATCCTTACAGTTTCATTAAAATGACTGAATGCTGAAAACGGGTTGTTTCACACAATTAAAAGACAGTAATTGTTTCTAAGTCTATAATTTTAACAAGCAAACAGAAAAAGACAGTCATATTAAGTAGTTGTGGCTTTTGTAGTGTGCGTGCATGTGTGTGTGTGTATTTGTCTCTGTGTGTGTGTGTGTGTGTGTGTCACTTTGTGCAAGTGGAAGTAGCGTTCACTACTTCCAACCCCCCAACCCTCACCCCCCGGCTTGAGGGCACATTGCAAGAGTTGCCGGTTGACTTAATTGGAAGTAATTGATTTTCACTCGTGCAGCCTCGTCCCCTCCATCCACTCACCGGAGGCGCCTGAAGAACAGTCGGCTGTCTTGAAAGTCCACAAGTTAACAGTCACCACTTCTCATGAACGCAACAATGACGTTAATGTGCAGATGAAAATATGAATGCCTGCATACACACACACACACACACTGAAATTCCCTGCACTGAATCCCCATCATGGCTTTGAGAACAACAGGAATTGAAGGTGAGCTGCTGGGTGTTGCTTTGCTCAGGAGTCCTCTCCCATTAGGGTGAATTTGTGTGTGTGTGTGTGTGTGTGTCCAGATGCGTGTGCATGTGAGTACTATTACCAGTGAGCGGTGGGGATTAAGTTCAGGAAATGAGTAGAGCGGTAAAGGGTGCTTCCCTGCCTAGTGCCTCTGCATTGTCACCGCTGCTAATACTCAGCTAATTACAAAGACGTACTCCAACAACAAGCTGAGCCCGTCACCCTCATGTCCCCGCACTCCTTTCTTAGGTTACCCCCTCACTCTGGAATTAGGGGATGAAGTGAATGAGTGAAAGAGTAATAACATCCCTTCCCTAAAAGCTTGCCCTCCCTCTGGACGGATACAATTATTGGATTTTTCTCCATTTTAGTC
>NW_027613837.1:0-33080 GCF_965212315.1 Lampetra planeri
CACAGGGTGCTCAGCTCTACCCAGTGACTTGTGGTTGTTTGCCTGAGAGAAATGCCTCATCATGTGTCTCTTTCTGTCTTCTCCTCCTCTGGTACCTTAACCATGTGCTGCCTCCTAGAGATGCTAAAGACGAGCCTCTCCGACCCAGTCATCATCATTCCCAGGGTGCTGCTGGAGGAGAACCACCACCACTGGAACGACCTGAACCTCGTCGCAGCAGCGGGGGTCGTACGCTTTGCCCTAGATGCAAACCAGACTGAATAGTTTCTGCTGTGAGGCAGCTACAACTCATACAGAGACTGCTGCTCTGTACTGTAAATATCTAGTATTTGCAATTATGTTAGAAAAAAATATCCTTTCTTCCTACACACACACTTTCTGCTGACCCACTTTTGAAACATGCATGTTTGAAGCAGCTTTTGGCACATAGGTCCCTCAGCTGTTTGTTACAACTGCAAAGGTGCTATCATTTTCTTGTTTGTTGCCATTTCTTTTACAAAATATGCCAATGTTATCAAAAATGCCACGCCATAAAGTGCTCATTACAAAACAACCTGTACTGTACATCGATCAGTTTTAGTGTACAATAAAAATGTATCGTGCAAACGGCTGTACTGTATTGGAATCTGTGTTATTACGTCAGACAAGGGCTCTGATGTGAGTGTAGCACCGACACCGAAAAAAAAAAATTCAAACAACTGGAGCTGATTATGTTATACTGGTGCTAGTAATGGTTGTATGGGTCCTATACCAGGCATAATTTACATACATTTATTTCAACGTGCAGCCTGCAAATGGAGCTGTTGCTCCAGTTTTAGAAAAACTAGTGCCAAGGCTCCTAGGCCCTAGTTTTGTTTCTTATGTAGTCTGGTATCAATCAATCAATCAATCAATCAAACAAACAAACAAACAAACAAACAAACAAATAAGAGAAACAAGTTTCCTTGACGCAGCTCATTGAGCTTGTCCCTTGACTGGCCATTCATCAGTTCAGTTTGCTGTAGGAAATCATAAAGGATGATGTGAATGATTGTGCTGACATCCCCTCTCTCACATGCACCCTGCACTCCTGCAGCATCGTTCAGCTTTGGGCTTCATCACATGGAACACGAGCACTGAACATGTCTGACAGTTGTATAATTGTGAGGCTGTTGTCCCAAACAAGCTCTGGAGGAAGGGCAGTAAACTGTCACTATTAAGCAGCCTGTCAGCTAAGCTCACGAAATATTCATTCAAACCCTAAACCAACGGTGCAAAGACAATTTATCAATTCCGTTGTGCCACTTCACTGGCTGTAAGTGAAATATCAGAGGAGACATCTGTTCCAAAAGCTCTATTCTGCATTTATTTATTTATTATTTTTTAAATTTTTGCTATTTCACCACTGCAGTTTTCAGATTGAATGAATAAAATCCATCAATATTCAGATGCAGCCCTAATTTACTGCAAGTATAGTGGGGTTATTTAATTAGCCACGGTCAAATATCTTGTGACTCAGAGTACAATTACAGTGTTCATGGTGGAGGATTACAATCCATCACAATCCATCAGCCTCTTGGAGGAAGGTTCTGCTGCCCTGTAAAAACACAAGAAGGATGGGTTAATTAGTAATGACCTGTGTGAGAAGAAGTATAGAGGTCTTTGGAGATCCCTTGTTATCCACACACACACACACACACACACACACACACACACACACACACACACAGGCCATGTAGTATGATGAACGACTGTCTCAGAGCCACCTTGACCTGGAAGAACAGAAAAAAGGGAAAAAGGGAGGCACTGAGTATATCACAAGGGATGAGGCTTGGCTGCCTTCTGGAAAAAACACACCCAGAGTGGAGGAAGTCATCAAACTGTCGACCTTGTCCCCGGGGCCTGATGCATGTGCAGGTCAGTGCTAAGACACGCTTTCTGTATTTAACAGAGGAGGGCTGCCAGTGGTTACGATTAAACTATAAACATATTAGAAATATATGACTATACAGACAAATTAATGCAAGAGAAATAGGGGATTTACATTTTTAGGTTTTTTTCCCCAAATTAATGCCAACATTCTAAATATTGTAATACACATTTGAGCTGATTTCCACACTTTCAAACTTTTATGACTACCTTCTTACTTCCTTTCCTTTGATCACTCTTCTCTTCCTCCCTCAACTCCTTCGTGGCGCTGGGTTGTTGCCGTAGAGACGAGTCGCCAGGTCTCAGACTGTGAGGCTGAATGGGTTCAATGGGACACAGAGTGGTTGTAGCCCTCCAGATGGTTGTAAGCTCCTCCCTTACCACAGGTCTCCAGGGACCTCCTCTGAGAGAAAAGGCCTCCCCTGTTTAGCATTCACCACCCGCATCGATCCAGAAGCTGTATGTAGGAGTGTACACAACAGACTGAGGAGCTCCTCCTCAACGCCGCTCAGGGAAAGGCCAAAGGAACATCTCTGTGACAGACCCGTTCCCCTCTATGACCTCTGTCTTTTCCAAAATAAAACAAAGTAAATGAATGCAAGCACACTTTTTTTTTTATTATTGTGTACATGTACATGATGTGTCTGTCGAGTCAAATAACTGTGACAGCAGCACCCTCCTGTGTCTGGGCTCTGCCAGGACATCGCCATTGTCATATCACTTCCAGCACAAATACAGAATCTGAGAACGAGACTTTGTTTACAGTTTAAGGACAAACGAGGGAAAAAAGTAACATCAGCATCAGCATTATTTGAAATATTAGACATGTATAGAACTATGTAGATATGAATACACTTGAACAGGAAGAAGCAATACAAACGTTTTCAAGGCCAATATGTTCCATTCAATATCTGGGGTGTTATTGTGGGGTGTTCTGTTTTCTTCTCCTTTAAGTCCTTAAAGTGTTATAATATCTTATGATACCTTAAATATATTCAAGAGATAATCTAAAATATATGTTAATTTACATCTGTGTGAAAGAGCATAGACATTTTCTAGCATGTTTTCTTTATTTACCATAAAAAGTCAAAATGTGTGCATGCGTTTGTTGAGGAACTTGAATAAATGGCGAAACAGCGCCACTCAGTGGCAGATGTGCTGTAACTACATAACAAAATATCTTGGGGGGGAGAAGTTTCCAACCGTGGGCCTGTTTGTGTGTGCTAGGTGTTAAACTCAAGGTAGGTGAAGTTCTCCTGCTTGGGTTTTACACTGAAGTTGTAGTGTCCAATGCGATTCCGTTGACAGTAGAAAAGACAAATAAAACCAACAATCAAGAAGAGCACCAGACCAACTCCAAGACAGGACAGTCCAACGAGTTCCAGCATGTTGACTTTTTCTTCCAGGGACTCTGTGAGAAGACGTGTCAGGGTGAAGAAGACTTCACAAGTATCAAAAGGTTTTATCTTAATATTCAAACAGAAAAAACTGTGACAACTAATAAACCAGAACTATGTGGTGAACTAATAACAAAGAGGCTGCTGGAGGTGCACACACCGGTCCACCGTGAATCAACTCCAGCTTAGATACCCCACATTTCCTTTTTGAAAGGTGGAATTTGTTTTAATGTGCTCTAACCAGCCTCTGCACCACAAAAGAGGCAACAGCCCCATGAGCTGCAATGGTCCGGTGAGGTTTGACTAGATATTATTACTAATAGATATCACTACTTGAACTGGATTGACATTTTAAATCACCAGTATGTAACCTGACTTAAATGCTATGTGCTTCTTCGCATGAACGTTCACCTTCAGCAGACTTGCGCAAAGGACCAGAAGAGCCCAAAGCTGATCCAATTGATTTTGAAGACCGAGATGTTCTTTGCCCACAGTCCTGAAAGAAAAAAAAACACTCGCAAATGTAAGAAAAAAATAAAATAAAATATGTAATGTCTCATCCACGAGAATGTATGCAAAGAGGAGGATGGACTCACAGACACGCAGGTGTCGGATCCAATCTGCAAGCAGATCTGCACATGGCAGTGAAAATATATCATACTGACGCTGACAAAGGAGAATATCTTTACGGACACACGAGACGTGCTGGAGTTTCCGTTTATCAGCACGCTGGTGTACTTGTTCAGAGCGCATCTGTGGAGCACAGATAGGAAAGGCACTTATCAGGTTTTGAAAAGCATAATGGGACATCTGTAGGTGTAGTTACCTGTTGTCCAGGAAGATGTAGCGGCTGGTGTCTACAGGGTTTGGGTTTTGGGGTGGCCCAGCAAGAGTCGATCACAACTTTAATCTGTTCTGCAGAGGTGTTCATGCTGACCTCCACCACGACCGCCTCTTCAGGGGACAAGCTGTAGTTGTGGGGCAGAGGCGTTGTACCATTCAAGAGCTGCACCGTCACGTGGAACAGCCCCGAACCTACGATGACATCTTTCATCATGTCATACCTGGAATCGAGGAGGAGAAAAAAAAAATGTTTGTATGTGGTTGGCACCAATATGCTGAGATGTAAACAAGGTGTAATAAATCCCTCAAGTTGTAATTCCTTCCATCCTGTTAAAGTGAACAAACACACTACAGATAATAAGAGTAAGACAACAGTCTGTCAGTGATGACATCAACATATCGGTGCAACAATATTTTTATGTTAGAAAGTCACATAATGTTGCTTTAATTTCTCCTGGAGCTAGACAGCAGAACCCTTCTGCCAGTTTCTGTATGCGAACGCTGCTTGGCTGTTATCATGACAGAAGCATACCCCATGGAGCTGAAGTCAGCAGACATGAGCATTCTCCTCATGTAGGTACACATGACGGGAATCTGCAGGCGTACTCTGGGTGCCTCTAGAGTTCCATTGGGTGAGATGTATGGATCCATGTCATTGAAGAGGGTCACAGAGGCCATGTAGTAGGTTTCGTTCTGAAATCATTTCAGGTTAAATACACAATAATGACAGGGAATAATAGCAAGAAAAGTGTCTCTTGAAAGTGCAGTTGCTGAGGGAAATGAAACGTGAATAGAGAAACAACTCACATGAACAAGAGTTGTTACACACTCATTCCACGCCACTGTCAACTGGGCATGCGTGGCATTGCCACCGTTGACGCCACATTCCTGCAGGCCCAGGTACAGTGAGCTCTCCTGAATCTTGCTTTTCTGTAGAAACTCTCTATCAAGTATCACAGTGATGGCAGCCACCCTGCACTGGACTGAGATGGCCCCCGTCATTAGGGCATTAGTGGTTACAGGAGCTGTGAGTGTGGTAGTCGAGTCGGAATTGCGGGTTGCGTGGTCGGTTGTCAGGGGCAGCATTGCACTACTCCAGGTGGTTGAAGCAACAATAGTGTGGGTCGCAGGGGAGACAGAGGAGGCTTTTGGAAGAGTAGATGTGGCTGTCGGAGAAGTAGAGGTAGTTAATTGTGTAGTAGAGGTGGTTGCATCTATTGGGGAGGTGGTTGTTGGTACAGTCGAGGTGGTTGGTTGCATATTAGACGTGGTTGACGGGGCTGTGGTTATTAATGACGTTAACGCTGGAGTGGTTTCAGTGGTCAAAGTTTGGTCACGAGTTGTTAGTTGAGAGAAAGGGGCGCCACTAATCCAGGGGTAACATCGTGGTAGTCGGCGGTGGGGGTGTCTCAAAGAATGCTGCACAGGAGAAGAGATTGTGGTTGTGAGTCACCAAGACATCTAGTACACTTGAGCTCATACAGTATGATTGGCACAAAAAGAATGCAGAAACTGCAGACAGCACCTTGACATGCTCTTCCAGGCCTTTGTGGGTTGGTGTCCATGAAACCGTCCAGACAACTGCATACGTAGGAGGCCCAGGTGTTAGTACAGGAGCCCCACTGCGAGCAGTCATTCTCCCCAGGAGCACATTCATCAAAATCTACAAAACATGAATAAGAAATCTTAACGCTTTAGGCTGGGTCAAGATACAAGACTGCTGGATGCTTCATTGCTCATAATGCAGTTTTGGAATGCATTCAGAATACCCTCTTCCCCAGACTCCTGCCCAAAGTTTGCAACACAAGAGATTTGTTAAGAATCTAAAATTACAAGGACGAACTGGGATATCACAGAACCAATGTTTTCAATGTGGAAATCTTCTCACTACAATTACAATATATTTTGCTCCAGCTGGGTGCCATTTTTCTTGAGTACCTATCTTTAACTAGCCCTGTTGGTCAGTGAATGAAATGAAACAAACCATTTATGCTTGTGTTGTTTTCATCCACTGTGTACTTGGAGCTGTTCATCAGGGAGTGTAGCAGAGCTGTCGACGTGTTTGTGATGTCTTGGCTTTCACTTGGAATGGCGATGATGGTGAAGTTGACCACGACACTGCCTGGGGAAAAGTTCCTGACCTCAACTCTCACGTGGCCTGCATCCACCATGGCCCTCATCTCCAGAGACAAGGACCGGTGTATCTGTTGATGACCAGGGTTGACACTTAGACCACCGTTGTAGACGAGGAAACAAAGGAATTGGACTGCAAATGTTCTATCCACAATCCCCAGGACACTACCTCCTCTATGATGCTGGCTGTGAGGTTTTTGTAGGCCTGGCTGCCGGTGTTCCACAGGTCAACAGTGAACTGAATGTTGGTAAGACGAGCGCTGACGTCAAGAGACTGAGCATCTACAAAGAATGTGTTTTCCATGTGAATGTCAGCCCTTTGCTAGCCCAGGGCGTTCAGACTAGAACACAACATTAAGTGTTTTCTTTCAGTGTTAGCATGAAGGATTTTGTGTGTCTTGTTTTTAATCACTCCATCTTTTACTTCCAAAATCAGCAACACACTTCCTTCTCCATTAACAGTCAAATAATCCAAGTCCATGGTGATATTTATATCAGGTTGATATGTAAATAATAATTGTATATGGATATTATTCATACAATCTAACATTCTGCATATCCCACATATAAAACATGTATAGTTATGTGTGCATATTATTGGTGAACTGAAACTATACACCGACCAGTTTTGACTGATATATGAAGGGCATCTCCTTGGCTTCCATCAGCCTGAGGTGTGACACTGGCACTGTAGAGGATCCCGGGCTGCAGTCCGCGCACCTCCTTCATGGTCTCACTGGTTTCAGAAATATTAATGACTTCTGACCCCCATTCTTACAACAACCAGGTAGGTCAGTGTCTGAGACTGGCTGGACCAGGACAAGCAAAATGAGGGTTCCAGTGACGTTGGCCAGCTGTAAGCTGGTGATGCTGATTGGAGCTGGAAAGAGTCATAGTGTCGGTTCGTTCTTTCAGGGTTTGTTCATTGTTCATCATATAAATCACTGCAGAGAGTTAGATGAGAATACTACTTCATGTCTTAACAGGAAATATCAAACTAAAACCTTCAGCTGTCTGACTTATGTACCGTCACAAGTGATAAGCAGCACCATCCATTCATCTAGCGTCAGTTTTAAATAGTATCATTCTTTGAGACTGAGTCTCACTAACAGTAACAGCTCACTAACTAATAAAATAGAAAGACGAAAAAAGGTTGGTACCGAGGTAATCATGTGCACCAGACTTAATTAAATTCTTTGGCAGCTCAGCAGAAAACAAATTGTAAGATGAAGTGTTCCTTCTCAGAAGTGAGCTTCAGCTTCTAAATCACGTTTTTTTGAAGCTTGAGATAAAAAATAACATAACTTACAGCTTGTGCTTGTTGGCAGAGGTGATTGCACAGTGGAGCTGTTGCTTGTGTGAGGTGCAGAAGGGGTCCATGGTGGAGAATGTGATGAATTATAAGAGGCAGAGCTTGAACTGCTCGCAGCTGCAGTCATGCTGGTTTCAGTAGAGTTGAAGGTACCCATGGTGGAGCTCGCTGTAGTAGCCTGTGTGGTATTGGGAGCTTGGTGGTAGGTTGTGTTGATGAGTGGAGGCTGGGTTTGCAGTGTCTGCTGTGTTGTGAGGACAGGACAGGGAAATGTCTAAATCATGTCTTCTGCTGCAGAATTAATTGAAATAATTCAAAGCTCATATAAGAGTAGTACAAGACAAAGTATGTTTTATATTTATCTAAAAATTGTACAGCTGTGACGTCCCTATTCCCGATTTATTTTAAGAATAACCACAATTCAAAATGCTTTGATCAACCTGCTGTGCAACATGCATCTGATACCTCTTCTTTCTCTTGTTTTAGACTGCTCTGCCTAAAAAAATCTTCTGTGGTCACTCTTGTCCCACCAAAGGTTTATCATTCAGGTCTTTTTTTATCCCAAAGTCACTGATCTACATGAGATGAATAGATGAAACAGAATAGTCCAGATCATTCTGTCTTTCTCCACCATCAGATCTGTTTTCTGGTGCTTAAAAAACTGCTGGACAAACGTTATTACAACATCATTACACAAAATAACCTAAACTGAGTAGTGCACAATATAAATTAGATTGATTGATGACAATATAAATCAATAATCGGGTACAGCAGATGTTTCATTTTTGTGAATGTAGGAATTGGATGTATGCATTTTCACACGTATTAATGTGATAACACATGAATTCTAACCTGCGCACTGAGATCCAGGGTTACTAGGGTCAACATCAACGTATCCTCCGTGGCAGGTACACTGGTAGGAGCCCACTGTGTTGTTACACTGTGCCTGTGAAGAGCACTGACGGAGGGCAGGATGTGCACACTCATCGATATCTGTAATCACAGAGAGGCACATGCAAGATGCAGAGGTTAAACTGGACTCACCCTTCTGGATCATTATTGTATTGTGTATACAGTTATTGTCAAATAATTCATGATGACCAGAGGATTTTCTTTTTTTATAAATAATTTCATGGACCCAGTTGTTTGTTATATTCATTCAGTGTCTTTTGTGCAGGAGTAGGTTTGATCAGTATGTTTGATCAATTATTAAAAGTATGTGTGAGTGTTTGTGTGTGTGTGTGTGTGCACGCATGTGCAAAAAGAGAGCTTCTGGTGTATTTTCCGATATTGCAGGAAACATCCCACAGATGACAGTCGCTCAAATAGAAGTGGTGGGAGAAGGAAACTGTGCTGCGACTGAGTCATTTTTTCCTGAACACTGTGTTCTCTGCAACATGAATCACACTCCATCGCTACAAGAATGTCATTTCTCTGAAAGAAAATAAGAAGCCTCCCGACAGAGCAGTGGAACAACAGCACGTCCTCACCTTCCACTGTAACAGATGAAACTTCCTGTATGTGTTTTAGGAGAACATACAACTTCGACTTGACGTTGTTCAGTAAAAGAGTGAAGTTGCTGTAGATCAGCAGTGAGGAAGCAGTTCTGTACGGATGCACAGGCCAGGAGGCCAGATAATAGACTGAAAGATCAGACTGAAGCGCTCCGGTCACCTGACAGATGGAGACACAATAAACAGTGTAAAATGATTGATGGACAAATACTCATGTTTACTGACAGTAATAAGGCAACCTTACCATTGCATGAAGTAATCGGCTGTGATTCATGAGACCTTTGTCGTCGGATATCAGCTGTTTGTAATCCATCTTCACTGTCACTGTTGCATTGAAACGGTATCCACCGTTCTCTGAATAACTTGCTGCGACTGAAATATTACAATATTATCAAAAAGTCAGCTCAGCTAAATCAGCTAATACATACTAATGTCATGGATTTGAGACAGAAGTTACTGCCACAGATATACTACATGAGCATTACATACAAAATATTTGTTTGTAGTTTTAGTTTTCACTAGGATTATCAGTAAACTGCTGAAAATGAAATGGTGAGTGGAAAAGATTGCCATTCTTATATAAACTATGTGGTTTGTTAGGCAAATTTTCCATGTGGAATTTATGTTTTTATAGAAACCTTTAACTTCACTCAGTATGACTGCAAGCTTACAGTTGCCACGATGAATTTTAGCTGTACACTGACACTAACATCAATCAGTTGACATCTCATTCACTTCACTGTGTTTCATTATTTAGTGAAGACTAAAGAATAGAATACAACATATGATATATCTTGTTGAATACTAACTTGCAGGGTCACTGCAAAGCCATCTTCCTGAGCTCTGGCAGCATTTTTGCCTGCCTGGACAATTCAAGTCCCACACACAGTCTTCGGATCTGGGACACCATCCATCTGCGTTTGGACAAGATCCTGGTTTGGTGGTGAACTCGACACTCCTGTTTACAGCTTCATTCAAAGGAAATAACATGTTGCAGACCATTTATTAGCAGCGAGCTATTTTTGACAGTGTAATTTCTGTGCTGCCATCTGGTGTCTTGTAGGCCTACATTCACTGAAAGGTCCCACATTTGCAGTGTGTGATGGTGTAATCATCATCTCCATCATCGACACTTGCCAGTCAAGTCCGATTTTATTTGTGTGTTCTCAGACTACAAACGTGAACTAAATCTTCACACTCTGGATAAAAGGAAGTGTAGTACACTTACACAAGGCACAGTAACGACCCACTTGCACGTAGCCGTCGCAGCACCGAGTAACCTGCTCCTTTATTGTCCTGTACTCAGTCTGATGGATGGATCTGTACAGTGTGACTGTACAAGTCTTCCAAAGCAGCCAGCCACCACAAGGTTTCGTCACAGTATAAGGGACCTTATGAATCGCCAGGGAACTCACAGTCCTTGTCTCATTGTGAGCACATAGATGGTAGCCAGATGGTGAAAGGCTTTTTCCTAGAATAAAAAAATGTTTCAGTTTGAGTAAAAACATGTCTGTGAAGGTTTTCAGTCATCCAGGTCATGGCATCTTGCTGGGTTCATTCGTAGGTAACTGGACTTACAGTTTGATTGAAGACGAGAACTGAAAGACCCTAACCCAAACCGAGCCAGTTTAAATAGAAGCTAGTCGTCAAATTCTGAGTCTGAGAATTCGCAAAAGCAACATACTCATGAATGAGTAATCTGTTTCTTGAATACAGCCATGTACATACCTTCCTGTGCAGCCATTTTTCCCATCCAGATAAGTGGCAGTGCCACAGCCATCCAGAAGGACAGCATCCAAGCCATTTTTCCTCCAAATTCCAAAGTTAATTTAGCAGCTACATTGCATGTGTATATTTCTCTCTGAGATTATGCTAACTCATTACTGGGTGTGCTCAAGGACCAAATCCTTTGTGGCTCAGTCTTTTCCCTCCCCTTGTTGGCCTACCTGTCCCCAATGGACTACAAAAACACGGCAGACAACAGTTGTTCGTTAGTAGATGTATTATATGTATTATTAATATGGATATTCATATTTGGAGCCCAACTTGTCATTATGCACAAAGGACATTATTTTCATACAAACATTTTCAAGTTTGCACACATGTTCACATGTGATTGCAACAAAATATGATACCATGATAAACCGTCCACATTCATAGGATGTTTTCATAAGGAAACACAGGCCTTATTTTTACTCCTTTTTCGGCAGTGTGAGGACTGGTAAACATGTTTATGATGGAGGGGAGAGAAGGTGGGATGGGAGCAGTTTGAAGTCCCCCGTGACTTGGTTTCCACACAGGTAACCATGGCAGTGCTGTGCCTCTGACATGAGCACGCCTGTGCCAGCCGATAATGTCAAGTAAGGAGGAGTGAGAACTTCCCTGCCATTTTCCCACATGTCTACATTCTCATTATATGGAGGAACAGTTGGTCATGTTGGCTTTCAAACATACATTTTCTAAAAATAACATCCAGATTCTGACATCACATTTTCATGACTATGAATTCTCATTAATGAATGACATTTCTACTGGTGCTCTGCGTTCTTATGATTCATTCTTAGTCATACATAATGATGCTCCTTCATAGTAATGAGGTGAGTAAATGTGTCTGATTAAACATGCTCAAGTCATTTCGGGATGATGGGAAGCTTGAAGCAGGAGAGGGTGTGGATGTTGGTGCAAAGTTTCTAGATGCAAACTTGCATGCATACGCATGCTTGCATACACAACAGACCATAGAATCAGCACATTTTTATAATAATAATAATAATAATTATTATTATTATTATTAGTAGTAGTAGTAGTAGAAGTAGTAGTAGTAGTAGTAGTAGTAGTAGTAGTAGTAGTATCGTTCTACCTTTAATTTATATAGCGCTTAAAAGGGATCGCAAATACAATAATCAGAATCAGGCGAATGCAGTTACTGCCACACTGCTCTGTGTTATAATGCTGTTGCCAAGTACTATAGCTGCCATATTCTTCCAGAAAGAGGCCTTTAAGAAAATAATTCTTCCAATGAGTGGAAGCTTGACACACTCACTGTCTGTAGTTGTATACTCACATGCATGATAAATTATACTGGCATCACATATCTCATTTGTCTCATACAGACAATGGAAATTCTTAATGTATTTTTTAACACCCCCCCCCCCACACACACACACACACACACACAACACACACAAACAGAAAGACAAAAAACACAAAAACATTATTAATTTGCTTTATTCCCCTTTCAGTGGAAACGTCTCGCTGAACCAACCTCGTCCACCACTGGGACACTAATATATTTCCTAAGTTACCAAGAATGCTTGAAAGAAAAATATGACCGATCCCTTTAAATTAGCCCTTGCGTCTGAGTCCCAGGTTGGCCCCGCCCCCCTCCTTACCACCCAATCGGAGCGCAGTCCACGTGACGAGCGCTCTTTGCGATGACCTCATCCCTGGTGTGGGATGACGTCAAATTCAAGATGGATGGAATCACGACCAGTGCGCAGAAATCTACACAACACTGAATAAAGTCCCGGCCGTGTGGAGGAGAGACCATATTCACGACGGGCAGGGTAAGTGTAGCCAGAACACCAAACTTAATGTTAAATTAAATTAGCCGGGGGGGTGAGACATACTTGGTGAGTGTTGTTGAGGAGAAGCCTTTTCCTTCCTGACGTAACTCGAAAGGAGAATTGTGCTGCTGTAAAACCCAACCAGCTACAACCTGTTTTACCGCCAGGAGCTGAGCCTCGTCAGGCCGCCGGGTTGTAGTGTTTCGGGTTAAAACAGCATCACTAGCACCAGGTGTAGCGGGTAGAATTGACCCCCCTCAGCGGCAGTTTGTTACCGGCTGTGTTCGCAGTGGAGACCGGAGAAATGCGGTCAACTTTTCTCTTCTGATAAGGCAGCGGCGCCGTTTTGTAACCCGATAAAGCGGAACGCCAGTAGTCGGACTTCTTTCAGCCTTTAGTACCCGAGAAGAGAAATGTGGGACTGGTCTCCACACGAACACCCGCTGAAGTTATTTGTCATGAGGGACTGCGCCACGTCTCATGGATGATCTAATGCCGAAAGCCTCATCGGACTTCCTCATAGGAAACCGATGCAGTCGCTGTTGTTGCTCTGTGACGTCTCAGGTTTTGGTGAAGAGGCAGCTGATCGGCTGCTAATTGGTAATGAATGAATGAATGAATGAATGAATGAATGAGTGAATGAATGAAGCCTCTAACCAGAGACCTTTTATCCGAAGTGACATCACCACACATGTCTGGAGCCAGTGTCGAAAAACATAGTGTCATAGGATGCACTTGTGTTTGGATTTGGAAATGTTCAACGGGGGTTCTCAGTTAAACAACAA
The DNA here is from genome assembly GCF_965212315.1 of Lampetra planeri. NCBI lineage: Eukaryota > Metazoa > Chordata > Hyperoartia > Petromyzontiformes > Petromyzontidae > Lampetra > Lampetra planeri. Next base: position 13,459 of record NW_027613837.1, read on the forward strand.
GGCAGGGTTGTGTCTTTATATGAGCAGCGTGCAGATAGATTAAATCAAATAGAGGATGACATATATCCTCATAAATGCCCGAACACGTGGTGCACACAAAAAAGAACTATACAAATGAAGCCCCTCTGTTTCTAATGTGGTAAAGTTCTTTGTTGAAGCTCCTCTGGAGAGGTGTTCACTTTATGCTTATATCGAAGGTTGTCTTTATCAGCAGTCACTTGGTTGATGTTTGTATATTTACGTGTTGGTCTATGGCCTAACTGAATTTGTTTTCAAAGGAACAATTGTAGGCGTTTCAAGAATAGAAAAATTCTAGGTGTTTTTCTAGTACCGGTAGGTTAACTCTAACTAGTTCTTTATTTTTTTGATCTGAGGTGACAGTGAAGGTGTTTTTTTTTCATTTGAAGGGCACAAAGTGGAAACACATGACAGAAAAATAAAACAAACAATTAAAAACACACACACACACCAAATTTCACAACAATTGGGTTTTGGTTGAACTGCACATCATTTCAGTGGAACAGACATATTCCATATAGTTTTGACTGCTAATGTGATGTCATCCCCAATAAAATGCCATTTGTCTGTAGCGAGGTGAACAGAGGTGAACAGTAGCAATTGTCTTACATGAAAATAACTGATGAATAAATTAAATTGATGAAATAAATAGCAGCAGCCTTTCAGTATGTCTGTTACTGTCGTGTTGTGATATGAGGAATGTGAACGTCGCTCGTTGCAGGCATGCACTGAAAACAGAGCTGAAAAACCCTATGATCATCATCTTTGTATTTACGTTCCCTCTCTAACACATCGTTTTCTTGTCTTGTCTTTCAGCCATGGAGAGCCTAGTACATTACAATAATCCTGCTCATGCCCTCTCAGTGTTAGGGCTGCTCAATGAGCAGCGCCTGCGGGGCCAGATGTGCGATGTAGTCCTGGTGGTGGCGGACCAGAGGTACCAAGCCCATAAGAGTGTTCTGGCAGCCAGCAGTGAATATTTCCAGTCTCTGTTCACACGGATAGATGCCGAGTCAATGAAAATTGTAAACCTGGACTTCTGTGAACCTGATGCCTTTGAGATAGTTCTAAATTACATTTATTCTTCCTCACTCTTTGTGGATAAAGGAAGCTTGTCAGCCATTCAGGAGCTGGGCTACACCCTTGGAATCCCTTTCCTCACCAACATCGCATCAACAAGGCCGCATGCATCATACTCTGTATCTAGAAAAAGGCTTTCGTTCACAGAAGGTGATGAGAATGATGTCCAGACACGGAGTGTCATTGTGTGTCGTGTACGAAATGACACATCCCACCCCACCCGCACAAATTATCAGAGAGCACCGGAGAGATCTTTATTATCTCCTCACTCTGCCCGCGAGTCAGCTCATCCTGCATCTGAACACGCTTCATGTGAACCTGTCAGGAACTCTGAGTCCATCACCAGGACATCCTCAGAACAGAGTGAAGCTTCTGAAGGGAAATCCACTTTTCCATACACCTCCATATTAAAAGGAAACCCATCTCACATCGCATCTGTTCGGCCTCAGCTGACATCGTCGGCATCTTTCAGTGATGCTGAAGTGCAGCACATCCGGCTGCCGTCTGCAACTGACCAAGACGTTAAGGAGGAGAAGGAACAACAGGAGCCCCACTTTAATACCAAAGTGTCCTTTCAGGGTCAGGGCTGTGAGCCAGGCCAGACCATCGACAGGAGTGGGCCACTGATAAAAAGCCTACTCCGAAGATCGTTATCCATGGACAGCCCCGTTCCAGTATTCTCACCTACACTGGAGCTCAAAGAGCTGCAGAATAGTGAACAGTCAGTCGTAAAAATGACATCAAAGGCATCTGGGCCAGACATTTCTGCTCAAAATGGCAACTCCAAGACAATATCACCTCTGGCTCTCAGGTCAAAGTTCCCCAGTGGGTATGGTGAAGCAACTCAGGTAGATCGAGAGGTTAGTGTGAAAGATGAGCCCAGCAGTCCCCTTGCTGACCCCATGGACATCATTCGAATCACAGTCGGCGACGCTCTGCCAGTCAATTTGCGAGACTTGCAAACGAATTACAACCAAGGTTTTAGGCCAGAATTCAATCCCAGTGGCAAACGAAAGGAGAGGCCAGATAACAGACGTTATCCATTCAAGAAGAGCAAAATATTTAAAGAACATACACTCTTGCGGAATGAGACCCGGGTCAGAAATGGTATCTCAGAGACCCAGCAGTGAAGCCAATGAGAACAATGCAGAGGCACTTCAGAACAAGATTTTTAAATGCTGGAACTGTTTAAAGGTTTTCAGGTCTAATGCCGGACTACATCGGCATGTAAACATGTACCACAACCCCGAAAAGCCGTACACTTGTGACATCTGCCACAAACGCTTCCATACCAACTTCAAAGTGTGGACTCACTGTCAAACTCAGCATGGTGTGGTGCAAAACCCAGCTTCATCTTCCAGCTCCACTGTGCTGGATGAGAAATTTCAAAAGAAACTCATAGATATTGTACGAGAGAGAGAAATAAAGAAAGCATTGCTGTGGAAGTTGAAGAGGAATAAACAAGGTTTGCAATCTCCTGCGCTTACCAAAAAGCGGTCAAGGCCCAGCTTCATATGTCCTTACTGTGGGAAAGTATTTGTGTTCCAGTCACAGTACAGACAGCATTTAAGGACACATCCTGCTGAGAACACTGACAAGGACACAGCAGGAGAGAATATCCTCTACCAGGAACAGGATGAGGTCACTGAGCAGGCCAACACCGATACCGGTGTTTACTCTTGTAAACTTTGCAATATGAAGTTGTCTTCACTTTATGAACAGGGTGATCATGAGAGGGGCTGTCGACATGCAACTGTGTGCCCTTACTTGCGGCCTCAGATTTTCAAGTCCCACGGTCAAGAAGGACCACGAGGCACAAGGCACACTGTAAGTACAAGAAACTGACGTGCCTGGAATGTATGCGAACCTTCAAGTCCTCCTTCAGCATTTGGCGCCCATCAGGTGGAGGTCCACAACAACAATATGATGACTATTAAAGACCAAATGCACTTGAGACAAGAGCACAATGAAGGAGAGTCTGAAATACTCACTGAGGAAGCGGTTCCATGATGAGTCTCTAGCTGTTGGAGCCCCAAGAGAGAGCATCAGTTACAGTGACTCCTCAGGTCCGCCAATGTACGATTCAGAAGACTCTCTATCTTATGTACCTGAGGACCTGAGCAATGGGCCATCATGGCAAGCTGGGTGGTGAAGGAGGAGCCGTTAGAGGAGGCTGTGTGTCAAATGGAAGACACAGACACCTGCCGCAACTGGGCTAGAGGAACCTGGTGTGTGGCCACTGTGAGAAATGTGGAAAGCTTTTCAGCTCATCGCAAAGACCTGGAACGACACCAGGAGCTGCTTTGCCACATAAAACCATTCATCTGTCACATCTGCAACAAAGCCTTTAGGACCAACTTTCGCCTTTGGAGCCACTTTCAGTCCCACATGTCGACTGCTCATGAACCTGGAGCCAAAGAGATTGACAGACATCCCTCATCCCTGTCCCCCTCCCCTCCCGTGACCCCTCAAAAACTCTGAACGGCCCACAGGCCTCTGTGCTCACATCCACCCAGGTGGCGCAGGGTTGCTCCATCAATGCCGGAGGAGTCCAGCAGCCCCAGAGCCTTGTAGCTCATCAGTAAAACAAGACTCCGCTGCCTGAACTGGAACAGCAGCCCAGCAGCCACCAGCCCTCTGTCGAGGTCAAGCAGCATGGAGAATCCAGGTGGTGCTCAGGAATCAGACACACTCTTCTACCCATGCACCATCTCTCTCTGCCCTGACGTTCAAGAGGCAAGTAACATGTGTAAACTCTGCCACAGAACCTGTCAAGTCAGCCTTCAGTCTCTGGAGCCACGAGCAGAGTCATAATCACCTGTAAGCATTCTAGCAGTGCATTTCTCTCGAGAGACAACACTGATCAGGAAAATAACACCTCAGCCTACAAAATGAAGACTTTGAATGTATAGTGTATTTTGCTTGCCTCCAATGTCATATATGAAAGTGACTGACGTTCATCAGAGGTGTAAATGTGAATGTGCAATCAAGTGCTGGATTCCTCTGTTAGTTGAGATGACAAGATAAATGGTGTATTTTCTTTTTTAAAGGGTCAATAAGCTCTTATCTATTTTAAACCTCCTTTGGTTGTCTACATGTATTTACCTAATTAGGTGTTTCAAAACAGCATCGTATTGAGTTGCAAGCCTGATTTATTCAGCTGTACCACATTTGACTTGGAAGCAGGAAATGGGTACGGTTTCATGCTTTGATTTCCCCGAGTTGGGAAAAAAAAAGTGCATTACATTTGTAGGGCTGCAGCTGAAATAAAAAATTTGCTTTTACATCAGAAGTCCCCCTGTGATAACCCCTCACAATTATATTTCAGGCCTTAACAGTGTACTCATTATGCACTTTCAACTGGGTTGGATGCTGTCATTGGTCTTTTAACGCTCACAGTTTTGAGAACTAGAAGTATAAATGATGAATAGTCTCTTCATACAAACTGTTCCTTTAGCTTTTTTGCATTTGTCATTTTGTTTAATGAATAAACCTTCAGAACACAAACATATAGCATGCGATACGTCAAACCACATCTCAGGTATCTGTTGATTTACACATCTTTCAGTGTATGTGGATAAACCTGGACTTAGTTAATATGTGCAATGTATCTCTGATCTGATGAGTTTAGTTTATATAGTTAATGTCAACAGTGACGGTTTATAGGCATTTGAGCATTTGAATTTGACAGGCTTTGTAAAAGATGTGGATGGAGCATCACACACTCAGTTTTGATGTTAAGGTGTTTGGAACCACAACCCTATAACCCACGACCCTATTTGAACTATGGTGCTGAGGTAGCTAGCTCGCTATATAGCAAGTTTGAACATGCTCAAACTGTGATATTTGTTGGGAGGATCATTGACTCAGCAGGACAACAGACAGATGTTGTGCAAGAACAGGAGAATGTCTCCACGTGTGCACATCAATCCCACAAATGTATGGTTTTCCTGAGCACAAGCAAACTTTGAAAGAATATGGACAACAAAAATGAATTCCATGAATTCCATGAACTAAAAGCATATAGGGAACGAGTTCTATGACCAGACCCAAATACAAGTTCATAATCATGACAGTGTCAGTGATGGCAAGTTTACCATTGTTATGTCTCTGTTTGCCACACCACAAAGCATATTTTACCATGATGTACAAAATTAAGAAGACTGGAAAGAAGCTTTTAATTTCAAAAACAATGGCAACGTGATGTCCACTTTCATATGGCCCATGTGAAATGCAGTGCAACAATGTAAATATTGACTATGAAATAAGACAGTGTGGACCTCATAGTTTGATTCCGTTTTGAAGTTACAGTAACATCATCCAGGTGTTTGGGTCACGCCGTCTGCCGCTGAAGGTGAATCTTTTTTTATTTTAGGACAACCATAAGAGCATCTTTTCTTTAAGAAACACACTGCAGTACAAATAGTGATCATATTTGTACATGTGTTAAGACTCATTTGTGTTTTTCTTTTCTAGTTTTTTTTATTTCTTTTTCATTTTACACATTTAGACAGATCAGCCGGACGAAGTTCCCAGGCGAAACTGTGTTCCATCTCTTTCTCCACTACTCCGGGCCACCTCCCCCAGTCGACACCAATGTTATATACACGGATAAATTTGTGCAATTAAACAAATTTGGTGATTGACTAAGCTTTACATTGTTTTGATGGCCTTATGCAACTGATACTATTGTCAATATTATTTTGCTAATTAATTTCAGACAAATCATGACTCAGGCAAGTTGTAGTGGTAAAGTCAAGAACAGGGAGGCATTTGGAGGCCAAATCATTTCTTCAGAAAATATGTTTTCCTGCTTCCTAACATTGGATTGTGTTTTGATTGTATTGCAGTAACAATTACACTTTTTGTACAAGCATATATGTCAGCTTTGGCTTGATGGATTTGAAGTTTGTGTGAATTGCTTTGATTGCTATGATTTGGAAGATGTGGATTCAACAAGTGTGCCACTTAATGAGTAACAGAAGATACATTGTGATGTTGAATTCTTTTGAGGAAATCTGTAATAGTGCTCTTATTTTCTTGTGAGAAATACTTTCCACAAGTTTCACAGATATCGTGTATATGGAAGTGTTTGTATTCTGAATTTTGTACCAATTTTGTCAGTAAAGAATTTTTTAGTATTCTTGTGCTCTACCTGCAATAATAAATATTTGTATTTGCATTAGTTGCATTATTGTTGCTTTTGGAGACTTGCCGCTGTTTTGTGTGTAGTTTTTTCTACAACTTTTGTGCTTTATTTCTGCAATAAAGAGTATCAGTGGAGTGAAAATATGTAATCATTTGTTGTATTTTTGTGGAGTGTCAAGGCCTGTTACTGTAGAACTGGTTTAGGTACCTGTATGCAGGGATGCCCTTGATCTTAATTTGATATTTAGAAATTGCACTATTTATTCCTAAATTACTTTCAAATATGCTCTGGTTAAATTATTTCTCTACCAAAATGAAATCATTAACTTTTTTTTTGTTAAGCGGTATAATTTTCGGACATACTGTATACACATTCTTCACTTCGATCTCCACACACGTCTAATAGCACAACGAAGCTGACATTAGATAAAGTAACACAAGTCTCACATTTCTCAACTTGCTTCTCTGATTTATTGATGGCTAATGTAATACTGTGAAACCACAATCACTAATATTTCAAGTTGTTTACCACTGTTAACGTCTCTAGCTGAGAGCTAGCGAGGGCGTTAAGGAAGCGTTTGGTTTAATTTGGAAAACTGCAAACTGGAAATCCTGTCCTGCCCACGTGTCAGGTCAAACTTTCCATTAAATTACGTGTAGAGGATGTTTTTACTTGGATACGGAAATGTGTTCCCCACATGAACCACACTATAAAAACAAACTCAAAGTTGATGTAGGCAACTAGAAGCAAACTTCAGTATTGAAAGAGACTGTCCTGAATATACTTACCATAGCAATGAACATTTATTGTCAAAAATGTACAATCATTTACAGCTTTGACATTATCGTTGAAAATGCTTTAAGAAACATAGTGTTATTTGGTGCCGTGCATTTGTAGATTATGTCAGACCAAGATCATTTGGAGAGATTTTTAAAAAATGAATATATATTTAAAGTAAATGACATTTCATGATCATGACTTAAGCAATATCAGACGGAGCGTACACATCAAAGTGACTCAAAAACATGCTTACACTAACACTGGTTCATTGGAGCAGGTATGCAGCTGACAAAGCATGTTTCTGGGTATAGATATGCCAGTCATGACTATACATGTTTTGAATATATATTATTCGGAGAATCCTCACAGTGCCAGTGTATCTTTAATCAGCCTTCTCATTGTGGTGCTTACGGAGGTTCCCAAAGAGTCAGTGATCTGGTATGTGATTTTGTAAAGGTAGGGTTGGACATCTTTCAGACTGGTGTCAAAAACATTGTCCACTTCCGACTGGCGTGGGCATCTTTGGCAGGTACTCATGGCGGTTTATGACCTCAACCACGTTGATGACCTTCTCGCCTAGTTTCTCGCCCACTTTCTCCCTGCAGATCTGCCTCTCCTGCTCATTGGCCAGGTTGACCACGTTGACCTTGATGCTCCAAACTTCCCAGGGAATACACTCATCCGAGAATGGCCATCGGGACTTCTTCTTCTGGTAGAACTCCAGAGAGATCTGTCCCATGCCATCGCTGCCTGAGTTGTTCAAGGCGTCCTGCCACAGAAAACAACATGAAATCATTGGTCTGACTAAGCAGCAGACGTAATAATCCAACACCAAACACGTACCCTGAATTCAGCCACAGCTTTTCTGATCACTCTGTCCAGTTCTTCTGAAGACACCCGGACAAAGGTAAAATCGATGAAGTCGCAGTCGATGTCCAGTGTCCCCACAGTCCCAATGGAGTAGGTGCCTTCCTTTTTATAATGAAACTTGCCGGTGCTGCGATGCAGTAAAATAGTGTGCAGCAAAGCCAGCATTGCTTCGTCCACCTGCCTCGCCTCCACTGTTACTTCGAGGACTTCTGATCGACAATTCATCGCTAATTGAACGTTATTCTCATGTACACGTGAATAGGATGACGATGGCGACTTTAACCTCGATAACGACGAAGACAAACTGACGTTTCTTTGTTTACTGCTACAGATGGGTGGGACGACAACTCAGTGTATTGCTGTACATGAAAACAGAAAAAAAGCAGATTTATAAAAGCGACCCTACCTACAAGAAACACGTGTACGCATACAGGGCAAAATTATTGTAGAGACTGAAGCTATCTAGCTACATGTTTGCTATGATCAAGACCACTGGCTAAGTACGGCAAGTCGCGTAGTTCAAAATACTCAGTTTTGTATGAGTCACAATATTTTTTTTACTTGGATTCATTTGAACTTGGTGCATAAAGCAGATTTATAGCTTTTACCAACGTGTTCACGTAGCATACGTTACCTAAATATAAATACTCGCCGACTAGGCCGATCAACAGACATATAAAGAACCCGTATCGCGGTGCATGCTGGGACTTACAGTTTGTGCCACATATCTTTTCCCGAACGGCAAATTCGCATAACCCGAGTGCACCGGCAGGGACTGCGCTCTTCATTTTCAGTATGTCCTCTCAGGACGGCTGTTTCGTTTCCGGGATCTGTAGGTTAAAGATGAACTGTGGACTTTGGATGTAATTGTTTTTTGGGGGAAATGTTGGCACTTCCGTATCTTTTGGAGAATCGATGGTAAAGCGAACCATTGCGAAGATTAGCTAACTAAGCTAGCGAACTCATTGAGAGACCGAAGCGGAGTGTGTGTGTCACTCTGCTGGTTTAAAATACACTTTTACTTTTTTCACTATACAATGACTCTCTATAGCCAACATGTATAGTCTCTGACTGCTGTTTGATTTTTAGCAGCTGGAAGGACCATTACATCATCATAGATAACACGAATAAATAGTTTCGGTGGCTCTGTCGAAGAATGCTTTACAGGAATTCACCTTTCCTGATCAAACATGCAATGACGACACCAGGACGTTTCCAAAAGGAGGTGTGCTAAACTGTAGACATCGTTCTCGTTTGCAAAGAATGTCCGACTTGGAAAGTTCCAGTTCATATTTTGGTCTGGAGGATCCACAGTGGCTATGCATGGTCACACTTTTCATCGCATCGCTGGTTACCCTGATCCTGTACTTCATCCAGTACTTCCAGCAGGGCTCTGTGAGACCAGGGCTGAAGGCAGCACAGGACAATGCGGCGGCGGAGGAGGAGGAGGAGGAAGCGGCGGCTCTGCTGGGATGGGCGCTGTCACTGAAGAGCTGGAAGAGTCAGTGGAGAACAGCCTGGTTCACAGCTCTCAACGACCAGTCGCGGAAGTGTGAGGTAAATCTCATGACTTTCAGCAGCTCTCTGCCACGAACACCATTCGGGGTTGAGTAAAGGAGCTGACATACTCCACTGTGCAGCCATAAAGACATCACCTTTGGCCCAGCCACTCTAGTCAAACTCACCCTTTGACATTTGACACTTAAAGTCTCAGTCAACCACATTTGCACCGTCTTGTTTTTCTACAGTCACCTGCATATGGGAAGCAGAATCTCTTTTATTGCCAAGTGATTGTCCACGCCAAGAATTTATCTTGGTGTAAGGTGCCAGACATTGAACATAGAATACAAACATTTAAAGTATAAAAAAAAACACTGAGAAACACTGCACACAATAATACGATCAGCTAAAAAATACTTGTGGCGGTGAACACAGACCTCCACCATATCCACCCATATTGTGATTTCCAACCAATTTTTTCTATATGTATATTTTTATTTGCACCAAATGTTAATATATCTAACCTTATTTTATGTACACCAATAGATTCCTTGACCAAGAAAATATCCCTGTACCATTACCAACTACAGTTTTATCATTTTTAGTTCAAAAGCTATTGAAACAATTCACTATTTTACTAATGGCAGTTTTCTTCTGGAAAAAAGCCTTATTGAAGATACAACAAATCTGTTCACACTTGGCTGATTCAGCAGAATCTCAGGATCAAGAAGGTGTTAGTTGCATGTCTTTATCTTCATTCGTTCCCTTACACTGCCTGAAAATCCACAAGCACCATCATATTTCCTGTTCTGAATCATAGTACTCAGAATGTTGTCAGGATACGGATCAAACTTTGATATATTAGAGAACCTATCGCAAGTGTATCCTTTATATTTTTGCCACGCAATCTGACCATTTATTGTGGAGTGATTTACACATATGCTGAAAATGGCCCTTTCTCGCAATGATCAAGAATCCTTCAAAAAATTCCTGGATCCAGATGGTTCCAGAACGCTAACAAAATGCAATTACCTGTTCCTTGTCCCATTATCAGCATTTCCTGATAATCCGTTCATAACTTCTTGAGTTATTTTGCTAACAAACAGACAGACAGACAGACAGACAACAAACAAGCATTGGCAAAAACAAAACCACCTTTGCAGCGGTCATAAGATAAAATTTACAATACAATGCCTTGTGTATTTTACTCAGCAATAATTCGCACTATTAAATCTGACTTGGGCAAGTGTTTTTTCCTTGCTGTTTGGTTACTCTCTGCATCATTTTCATTTCAGAGTCCTGTTCATTTGACATTTGAAGAGGAAGACGTTGCGGCATCGGAGCTCCGGGTCAGCCAAGTGTCCCACTTTCAGAAGTCTGACAGACGTAAGGTACTCTGAGCGCACTGCGTCCGTTTGACCTTATTTACCCTTTTCTCCACTCCAAACCGCCTTTTTGTGTGTTTGTTTTATTTGGTTTTATTTGATGATTTCATTGCCATGATCAGTACACCTTTGGGAAGAATTGTCTTTGAAGTTGTGAATAAAACTAGAGCCTGAAAAAAATATATTTGTGTATATGTGAAATTGCGTATTAGAACAATAGAAAGAGAAGTTCAAGGATGTCTAATTCCCTGATTCATGTTCCTGATTTACAACACTGTTCCTTAAATCAATCGTCCCTCCCTGCTTTCCTTTCCCGTTATCCTAATGACCAGTTGTGCATGCTCGCCTGGAGGGTACCAAGCACTGACTCATCGTCTTTTCCACTTTGCCAACTTTAGTGTATTAAGACATTAATCAAGCGTTGGTGAAATATCCCTTGTGTGTGTCTGTTCTCGATTTCAAACACAAAAGACGCATTCATGTATAAGATTGACTGATAGATGAAACTGAATTCTGCATGCTCATTGATTTGATTCCTTGCACATATTCTGTCCTAACCTGTCGCAGACTAGATAAATCAAACAGCCTCCAGAGGGCTTTTTCATTTTTTTTAAAGAGGTCAGATGGGGACAAATTGCTTGCTGTGCTGCTGTCCTGGTTGGCTGTGCTGTTGAGCTCAGCCTTTTCTTTGTCATCATCATGATATGACCAACATACCAGGTTCTCTGTTGGCAGTGTTGGGAATTTAATGAACAGAGGCTTATTTTTACCCACACGCTGTGTCTGTGTGTGTTGCTGTGTCTGTTTTTAAGAAGCTTACATGGTTGTCAAGCTCAGCAGTAAGGAGGAGCAGGCAGAGAGGAATGCACCTATGTTTAGGTTTCCCCTGCCACTCTGGATACACTCATGCACTCATTCTACAGTGAAATCACGATGCAGACACACTACACAGTGTTTCAATCTGGAGGACTGGACACTTGAGAAAACCGGGGTTTCCATAGTTACTGTCATTTATTGTACACACTAGATGATTAATCGACCTGAACTGTTTTTCTATTCTCAAACTAGTACAGATGTTATTTACAACCATGATTTGTCACGTTGTACTTGTACGTTGCACTTTTGAATTAAAGCAACACATAACAACCCACACACGCCTTTCACATGAAAACAAAATACCTGTGCGCTGTATACAAATATTCTAATGCCTCACTTCGTTCTCCCCACCAGGCTGCTTGCTGCAGTGTGGTTGGGGAGAAGCTTCAGTTCTCCCTCGGTGCAGCGTGGACAGCCATGGAGCAGCCAGCTCATCTTTGCAAATATACAGTCTGTATTTCACCGCTGGAGCTGCAGGTAAATTCTCTTGCACTTGGACATCTCTTCAGTTCACTGAAACACTGAAAACACGGGTGGCATCCTTCAGAAGTTACGGCGTTCTAGTTTAAGAGGGCATTTTTATTGAACAGGATGTGCTGCCTAGCACTGAATCACTGCTGGCAGGAGCATTCGATTACATGGGTGAGATAACTGCTCTGCACTTGGTGAGATGTCCCAAAGATCTCATTAAAATGAACATCAGACCTAATTGCAGTAAAGCTGGCCTGATATGTTTGCGTTTTCAGTTGTCAGGGAGTGGTAAAAAACGAAGTACAGAAAAAACAGCATGTATTCCCACCTGGAAATTACAGCTGTTCATTTGAATTAGCATGGCAAGGATATACGATATCTGTGGTTAATTATAAGTACTATTTCCAAACACTTGCCACATCATACTCCCATCAGCGTGTGGAGAAAGAGAGCATATGTGATGAGATGTATAAAGTACAGAATACTAAAGGATGTGGTAAGCTTTAGCAATGCTTATATACAAGTGTCTACGTAAGCTAACCTGCCTGTATTAAGACTATTTTTAAACCAATAAGGTGCTTGTTACCCCTCTGTGTTCCTGAGCTCATTGTACCAGAAATATCCGAGTGAAGCGAGAGGCTAGAAAAGCTAAAGTCAGGATTAGTGGTGGCAGTGCTTTGTTTTGGTTGTGGATCTGTCCTAGTTAGAGGAACATGAAGGTAGTCTCTTGTCTCCACTTTTTCATTCCCACTGTTTCAGCTTTGTCTGGAAACATCAGAAAGCCTTTTCAACTGTCTCCATCGATCCACTGGAACATTTGTTAGCTTTTGACTGAGTTCCAAGCTAGAAAGGTCCTGGCTTGTCCTGATGTGAGTGCAGGGATAAGGTGAACAGGCACCAGGCCCTTTATAGTACAAAGAAACAATACTATACATGGTACGCTGTGGTGGGCCTCTGCGTGTACTTTCTCTTTCAAAATACTACACAACTGCAAGGCCTCCCATTTGTGCGACATGTATTTATGTAATTAATGCATATTAAATGTGTAAACACCAATAAATATTACATGTATGCATTTAAATTAGGATAACTCCTGCTGAAGCTGTTGACGTGAACTAATCCACGTTTTGTAAAAGCAGACTGTGGTACTGGATTCCCTCTGCTCTCTGATGAGGCCTTTGTTTGGCATCACAGAGGCGGCTTTTCAGTCTCTCGCTGGAATCCAGGCTGTTTTCGCTCTGTCTTTTGCTTTTCCCTCCTCTTCGTTCGTTCAGCTGAATATGATCTACACCTTTCTGACCTACTCTAACAAAACATTTCCCTCTTTGTTCGGAAGGAGTAGACAGTACAGGACTTGCATAAGTTAATTTTTTAACTTAATTTTTTTATGATGGATATTCCATTTATACACAACGTGCCAAAATATGATCCAAGGAGCCTAACTCTGACTTATATTTCCTATTCAAGAACACAAATTCATGTGATTCATTTCAAAAGCTGACACATTCGAGCTGTGTGGAATTGTTTTTCAGTTCTAATGTCGTATTTCTCGCTGTCCCGTAGATTTGTCACAGCCTTTCGAGAACATGACGAAAAGGGAGAGCACAAATGAAATGGCTGTATTTATTTACAAGAAAAGAAAAACACAATTCTCCAAGACTATGCAAAGTCAGTCATGGTTGTCATTTGTCCTGAGTGCTTCTCAGATGAGTGTGTACCGGTCGGGAAGTTGAACCCGAGTAAGTATCCCTTAACCTGTACTGTGTACTGCTCCCAGCGGCAGCTTGTTTCTGCAGATGATTCCAGTTGACTTCGACAGACAAGAAAAGTGAGGAGGACACCTAGTGTCCGGGTAGAGGGGTTGTCACAGACAAGCTAGCGCGTTTGTTTGGTGCTCATGTAGCAGTGACATGTAGCAACCATTTGAGTCAATTCCCCTCCAAAAAATCACTTCCTTAGTGAGTTAGTTAGTTAAAGATGATTTTGCTGATTTAGATTTTGTTCCTCAGCTTGACCTACAGATGCAAGAAGCTGAGGAAGAGGTGAGGGTGAACTGGGGAGTTTCTCACCTGGAGTCAAGACAGCTGCAGGTCATTCCCACTTTGACACAGGTGAGCTGTACAAAATGACATGCTTCTGAACTATGTAAACCAAAACAAAGACTAACACACAGGAGGAGTGTTTTATGAAAATTGTATGTGCATCATAATAAATGCAACACTCTAAAAACCTCAGAAGATTATCATAGAACACTTACCGGAGTAGCACACACCTAGCATGACAGTTATCCTGTTCTAAACCTATAAAACCTACACCTATATTGTATAGCTATGTAGGCAAAGTGTTTGTTTTCTGTTGTAATGAAATCGACATGTTACATGTGTGATTTGTCTGATGTCATTGTTACTCTCCTGCCAGAACAATGCAAACACTTCCAGTGTGGCAGCACAGCAGTAAAGGAGCAATTAAGGCAACTTTTTGTACACTACACGTCCTTTTGTGATGTTGAGCTGCAGGCCTGCTCAGATCACAGAGGTCAAGGTGAGCAGAGGATTCATGTCACAGGAATAATTGTAGAAAAACATGCAGATAAACATGCTCAAATTTCTTTCTACAGGTTCCCTGGAAACCTTAGTCTCATACCTTAAGCTACCTATACACATTTGATTATGGGATGATGACAAACTGAGAAAGAACTGCTGCAATTATTGCAGTTCAAATTTAAGTTAATGTGATTGCAATGTGACTGCTACTACAGCCTTCATCTATGAACTAAGCAACCTGGTTGCATCGAGAATTGATGCCACTGATCAACATTACACTCTAAGCTAAGCTAGCTAAGTATTAGTCAAATCAGATAACAACCACAAACCAGTGTGTTTTTTAGTTTTGCGTTGCGTGACAAAGAGGGGTGGGGGAAAGTGAGAAAACTGAAATATGCTGTACAATGTGTGTTACTTGGTGTTGTTCAGTTATGAGCTGGTTCTGTTAGTCCTTAAAACGTAATTAAAGCTGTCTGTTGCCCTGGAATAATAAGGGAAAAAACAAATTGTAATCAGAGTATTTTCTGTTGAATATCTGATAATAAATGTGAGACGTTTCAGTCAGCTTTTCACTCTTTGCTTTCTCACCGCAGGGAGCCTGCAATAAAGTGGTCTCCCCCCCAAAACCTCCTCGAGCTCACGACTGGAAGCTGCTGGTGAAAAACATCTGTGTGACTGTCAATCAGCTGGAACATGCTGCAGGTTAGAGTTAGTTCTGATGTAGCTGTGATTAGCACATTTTTTTTATTTCTGGAGCTCCGACTTAGGTCAGACTGAGGTCAGATTTATATGAGATTTATATGAACCAGCAGCACCGTCCAGCAGAGTGAATACGTAATACAGGTTAATTTCCCTGAATAAGTCATATTTAACAGGAATCATTGGATGTCAGGAGTGACTAATTTTACTATTAACTACAACTATTATTCAGTTGTATTCTTATTGTTATTATTACTGATTATCTAGTAGAATTCTAATATATAGGAAATGAATATATGAGTAGTAGCCTGTATCTAATAATTCTATTTGATACTGAAATGTTCTGTGGTTCCTTTAGGCAGCATGAATCCTCTGTGTGTACTGCAGTTAGACGACCCTCCTCAAAAGTTCAGCACTTCTGTTTTAAGGGAACACAACCAGTCCTACCTGGGGAGCAGCCATTTATCTTGTAAGTCTAGCACTGGCCAGCACGTTGAAGTTTTTGCCTGCACTTTAACACTGATTGTGTTTGCCTGTTTGCTTTTGACTTTTTCTAATTCTTTTTTTCTCTCTTACCAGTGAATTGAATGGGGCGCTCAAAAGAGCTTAATATTCAACTGATAAATGATGGACAACCACAAGAGGGTAGGGAAATAATTTTTTGTTCTTTATCGTGGTAAATGCATCTTTATAGTGCTTTCCTATCTGAACGTCACTTTACAATGTTTTATTTCCTGGCATGCACTGGCAGAAGCTGCTGTACAAGGTGACACATTCACACAGCGATGCAGTGTTCATTGCCATGCCCTAGGAAACCATGGAGCTGGGCTTTGAACTAGGAACCTTCTGATTACTGGACGATCCACTCAGCTGTTGAAGTTTTGGTCTTAGTTGACTAATTCCAGTGCTTTCTCTCCAGTGAGCTGTATAGGTCGGGTCTCAGTGCCTTTTGATCTCGTGAAGAAGCAGCCCAAAGGACATCAAACATTTGCGCTTATGACCAAAGACGTTTGTGACCGGATCACTTACTACTGATGTAAGACTGTCCATGTACCATTTCACACAAGTCGATTCACTTCAAGGAATACCTTGTGTCTGATGTTTTCATGTACACAAATGAATTCGTATCCTCCTCAGTTTACCTACCTTGAGCCCAGTGAGGTGAGGGTCCTGGCAGCCTCCGACCCCAGCCTCCACCAAGAGGGTGGAGATGGATCGTACAGTCATGCCTTGTGGGCACAGTGGTCACCACCATCACTGCAGTGAAGAGCAAACCTGGGCGACCGCTCCCGCCTGGACTCAGCATAGGTACAGGAACATAGCATGAGGAGACCAGTCCCAGGAACAGCAGAGGTTGTGCCATAATCAGGACAAACCAGACTTTACCAGGCAGCTCTCTTTATTCTAGTCAGGAGGCTGTCCAGTCTTTGCAGCTGTTGTTTGACACTGCCACGGTGGAGTTTAATGCTACAAAAAACTAAGTACACTCTGTAAATCACCCAAAATCATGCAAATGATCCTCTTTTGACCAATTCTATCTGTCTGAACGAATGAAAGCAGGATATTCTCTGTCAGTGTTTATTGTATATTTCATGCACATAATCGTCAGAACTACAATTTAAGTGGAATAACTTCTGTTCCTCAGATTCTTCTCAGAAGGCCGTGGCCACCAAGCCCAAACTGGCTGAGCGCCGTGTCTCAGAGCAGTCGTCGATGCTCGGAACAACAGTTAGCAAAGCCTTGTCCTCTTCCGACACCGAGCTCCTGATGCTTAACGGCACAGACCCGGTGGCCGAGGCTGCCATCAGACAACTCCACCAGTCCGCCAAGCAGAAGCTCAAGTCCCCAGTAAAGAAGAGTACCATCATCATCTCTGGCATTGCCAAAGTAAGGGGCAAGCTCAGTATACGTTAATACTAACGTTCTAACAGTTATCGTTCTTGCTGGGTTCGTTTGGAGGTAACTGTCACTCATCCAAGAAGCCTCTTCTGGTGGGGAGTTGTGCTCCTTTTGCTGCTTTTCCACGGTTCCAGCTGTGCTCGGCTTTTACTCCGTGTTTCATATGGAAACAAACAATTTAGGGACATGGAGGAGATGGTGAACTTGCTGCTCAGTTTGTAGATTTTTGTCACAGACAAGTGAGCGAAGGGAGACGGAGCAGGAAACGATCGCAGACACAAAACTCCACGTGACTTTATTCTTGCTCTGTTTTCATGTCTTTTTCGACACAAATAAATAAAAGAGGTGACAGCGCTGCAGGATCCCATTCAGCTTCGCTCTCCGAGGCAAAAAAGGCAGAAGTCCAGTATTTGTGTGAAGAACTACAAATATAATGTCTCTTTATTTTTCCAGACACCCTTGTCTCAGGATGATGAGCTGGCTCTAATGGCAGGTTACGCAGCAGCGATGGACGCCTCGATGTCAGACGGCAGCTCTACTCAGGACGTGACCACAGCGGTTGCATCAGGCACCAGTAGCCCCACAGATGTTTCAGAACCCCAGGAGGGCCTCGGCGGAATAGGCCGAGCTCCAGAGGACTGGGAGAGCCAGGCAGGAGAGGAATTAAACCACACGTCACTCTCCATGTGCGTGTCTGAAGCAAGCTGCAAAAAGAGCAGAGGTGAGAAGTTGTGACATCACTATGGCTAAATTTTAAATTTGATCAGAATTTGTTAATACTCTTCCTCCCCACTTTTCTTCATTTGACTTTTTTGCACAACCAACACGCCCCTCAGTCATGCAGTCTGATTTCCTCTCTCTTCTTCTTCCACTGTCATTTGAACTACGGCCACTGCCGTCTTAGAGGAATGCAGTGCTAAGCAGGACCCATTATGGTCTGATGAGTAAGTTACCTCGTGAGTCTACTGTAGAGTCTTCTATTAGTATGTGTAGTGGACTGTGTTCTGAGTAGAGTAGACATAGACTGATCCATTACATTGATCACAAAATCATCAGTAATCTCTGTCTCTGGGAAAAGTCTCAGTTTCATGTGATGAAACTAGAAAATCATCCATGCAATGATCATTTCTGCTTTTACATTTTAGAAAAGTGTTTACACAAAAAACACTGAAAGCCCCATGGTATGTATGCCAGACTTGTACGTGGCGCTGTAGTGCTGCCACAGAAATACACCAAAAACAGGGAGAAAAAATACTATTTCTACGTGGAGTTTGCATGCTCTCCCCATGTCGGTGTGGGTTCTCTCCGGGGTACTCATCTTGCTCCCATCTCCAAAAGCATGCTGAGGTTAATTGGTCAGTCTAAATTGTCCTGAAGTGTGAGTGTGTGCGTGAGTGGTTGTCTGTCTCTCATGTTGTCCTGTGATGAGCTGGCAACTTGTCCAGGGTGTACCCTGTCTTTTGCCCGTTGACAGCGGGATAGGCTCCAGCACACCCGTGACCTGTAACCGGATTAAGTGGCAGAAAATGAAATGAATGAATAAAAGTATGAATAAAATATAGTATGCACATCTAAATAAGGTAAATAGATATGTATATATGCTCAATGGCCTCTTCAGATTTGTTCACGCTGGGATCTGGTCTCAAAAATTAGTATTCAGGCCCAAAACACCATTCATGTAACATGATATATAACATTCATAGCAGTGAGACACATTCACCACTCACTTAATTATCAATAAAAACACTTTTCAGTGCATTGATCGTCCATTTTCTTTACAGCTTTGTTTGTTTTCATCGTATGAGTCCATATTGATGGATAGTCTACAGACAGGGGAATCCCAAATCAACATCAGATATTCAAAGAGAGAAATGAGCTTTCAGTCAGGTTGGTGTCACTCAGTGTGTGTCATTAAACACTATTTTAAAAGTTCAGTCAAAAGGAAGTTTCCCACTAACACACATTGTTGTGTCACTGCTGCAACATCTCACATTTCAAAATAATACTGTCCAAAGTTGACAATGATTGACATCATCGTCTGAAGATAATACCATATTTCCTGTGCTCTGCTTCTTAACTGCAGGCAGCTTCTTGCAGAAGAGTGCCAAGCTGTTCTTCCGGAGGCGTCACCAGCGCAAGGACCCGGGGATGAGTCAGTCACACAACGACCTGGTTTACCTGGAGTCCCCGGCCGCAGTGGAACAGACCAGACCAACAGCCACGCTGAGCCGTATGCTCAACCGCAAGAGTAAAAATAAAAGCAAAGCCAACGGCTCTACCTCTATGGGGGAGTGACAACCCCCCCCTCCCACACACACACAGTTGCTCCTTCAACATCAAGCATCACCACCT
>NW_027613838.1:0-33063 GCF_965212315.1 Lampetra planeri
GGGCGCGTCCTGAATAATTAACGGAGGGGGAGGGGGGGCAAGGTTTAACAACCCGCCCACCACATTGGGTGGCACGTGTTGTTATTTTAATTGTTGTTGTTGTTGTTGTTGACGTCAACCGCTGCCCCACCGGGGGGGGGGGGCGGGGGATTGGTGCGCGGGTCGGGCGGGCGCCATCGAACGCACGCTCGATCGGTCGCGTGCGCAATAATCAACACATTGATCTGCTCGCTAATTGCGTCGAGTTAAAACGAGCGTGATGGGGCCAGTGGGGGGGGGGGGGGGTTGTGGGGGGGGTTGGGTGGTTGTGTTTTTTTTGGGGGGGAGGGGGGTGCGTGTGGGTCAGCCTGTGCGACGGATTTGGGTGTGTGTGGTCGGGGTAGCGGTTAGCGCTACGCTGCGCTACGAACCCGGCGACCCGGGTTCGATTCCCGCTCACGGCCAACACCGGTGACGATTTTCTGAACCGGCCCTGGGCCTCCCCTAGGTCGACTCAGCATCAAATGAGTACCTGGTACGGTGTGTAAACATCGCCACTAGGGAGACAAAGGCGGTCGGGCGTGGTGCTGGCCACCCACCCCCTCGTGTGCCGTTCCGGCCTTCATAGGTGCTCGCTAACAGCACTTGCCCCTACAGTCTGTTCAAGGCTATACGGGGGATCTTTGTCTCTTTGCACTCTGTGTCAAACTTCTTTCGCACCGTACAGTAGCCAACAACGGTGGTGTGAAGGGGTTCGTCGCAATGCGCTACGATCCCCAGCGACCCGAGTTCGATTCCCGCTCACGGTTCAACACCAGCGGCGATCGTCTGAACCCGGTCCTGGTCCTCCCCTAGGTCGACTCGGCCTCAAATTACTCCGATGTGTAAACATCGCCACTGGGGGAGACAAAGGCGGTCGGCCGTGGTGCCGGCCACGCAACCCCCTCGTGCGCCGTGCCGGCCTTCGTCGGTGCTACCCTCTAACAGCACTTGCCCCAACAGTCTGTTACAGGCTACACGGGGGATCTTTGTAATTGGGGGGGTGGGAGCAGAGAGCTCGCTTAGCGCCCCCCCACCCGAAACACCACATCGGGATGTCTCCGCTGGACGCTACAGCGCCGCCTTCTCCGCGGGGAGACCAATCCCCATCGCCGGCACGATTTACTCGGGCAGCCCCCGCGATGATTGAGGGCGACGCGAGCCGGGCGGGGGGTTGTGGTGGGAGGGGATGGGATCCGTCGCTGGATAACGAGGTCGTGGGGATCACGCGGCGGGGATGGAGACTCTGGGGAGGAGGGCTCCGCTACACCCACCCCCCTACCCAGGCCACCACTTCCCCCCCACACACTGCACAGCGAATTCCTCGGCTGAAAACTCGACTCGGGCGAGTTGCAACGGCCGGCGATCCGCGGCTCTTCAAGGAACTGCTTCGTGACGTCATTCATTAAGGAGCCACCACCACCGTCTCGCCACGCAGTGCGAGCCTTGATGTCCCCCTGGGTCTAGGGTTAGACTATGGTTCGGGCTCGGGCAGGTGTTAGGTTAAGGTTAAGGCGAGGGTTAGGGCTAGGCTAGGGTTAGATAACACTGGTCAACAAAAAAAAGACTTTTTTTTCTGGCCTGGATTTTTGCAGCTGTTGTAGACTAATTTCAGGGTGCTGATTCCAAATCTGATCTCAGATTTGCTCTATCACATCTCATTTTTATGCTATCGGCATACCCCATTTTCATTGATTTTACCCGAAATTAACTCTGTCACTTATGATTGCAAGTTGTTGCGAGTCAGTGACTGCTTTAGTGTTAAAATATGGTGCTGTATTTTTAGGATAGTGTGTTTATAATATCATTTTATGTAGATATCCACATTTATTTAATATTTTTCTTCCGCAGTTTTTATTGAAAATGCAATATTTGATATCTCAAAAACCTGATGTGATAGACAAAACTGATGCCAGATTTGGAATCAGCACCCCAAAATTACCTTAAAACCGTTGGAATACCTTATGCCAGAAAAAGTGCGTTGACCAGTGTTAGTCTCGTGCTAGTGCTAGGGTTAGTACGAGACTTGCTCTGCTACTACGGTACGCCAAGGCTTTGCCGGGCTATCCCATTGCGAGGGAGGGGAGGGTATCCACATCTATCTTAAAAAAAAAACCCTACTCACGATATTTCGATAGCCGCACAATGCGCACGCGGGTGAATTCGAGACGGCGGTGGTCCTCAATACAAAACTGTCACGAAGCGGCAGTCCTTTAAAGAGCCGCACGCGGCTTCCAGAGCCCCAAGGGGGGTTCCTGACCCCTGCCTTGGACCAAACTGCTGGGTTCACAGAAACGTCGGCTGGCGGCGAGGGGGGTGGTGGGGAGGGGTCGATGTGGATTTTAAGAAGCTGGTTTTTTTTTAGTTTTTACAACTGGCGCGCCAGGAAATGGAATTGAACCGGTGACCTCCGGTGGCAATGATGATCGTCAGACCGCTGGTGGCTGCATCTCGCGCGCGCGCTGAAATGTCCCTTCCCCTCCACAATCACCCCCGCCTCCAAAGAACCCGCTTGCATTCTGCTCACCTCCAGAGAGAGAGAGAGGGCGCGCCAGAGAGAGAGACGCGAGAGACGGGAGAGAGAGACGAGAGGGATTTTGACAAAACCAATGTCGCAGCTAAATTTGGAGAAGACGGCTCGCGCGACTAAATTACCCCCGGCCCGAAGCGCTCAGCTTGGCCACAGAGATGTCCCAGAGGATCAAAGTGCCACAATGCAACAGTTGGCACGTCCATGAGGCTGTATGCAGCGCTGTTCAACTGATGCACGTGCGCGCGTGGGTGGGCTGGTGTGTGTGTGTGTGTCTCTTTGTTTTTGTACGCGCGTCTATGTGGATGTGCGTCTGTGTGTGTGTGCGTGTGTGTCTCCGTGTGTCCCTGTGTTTCTGAGTGGGGGTGAATGGTCGGTGTGTACACGTGGGTGTGTGTACGTGTGTCAGTGTGTGTCCCTGTCTCTCTGAGTGGGAGTGAAGGGTCGGTGTGTGTACACGTGGGTGTGTGTACGCGTGTCTCTGTGTGTCCCTGTCTTTCTGAGCGGGGGTGAATGGTCGGTGTGTACACGTGGGTGTGTGTACGCGTGTCTCTGTGTGTCCCTGTCTTTCTGAGTGGGGGTGAAGGGTCGGTGTGTACACGTGGGTGTGTGTGTGTGTGTCAGTGTGTGTCCCTGTCTCTCTGAGTGTGGGTGAATGGTGGGTGTGTGTACATGTGGGTGTGTGTACGCGTGTCTGTGTGTGTCCCTGTCTCTCTGAGTGTGGGTGAATGGTGGGTGTGTACACGTGGGTGTGTGTACGCGTGTCTATGTGTGTCCATGTCTTTCTGAGTGTAAGTGAATGGTGGGTGTGTACACGTGGGTGTGTGTACGCGTGTCTCTGTGTGTCCCTGTGTTTCTGAGCGGGGGTGAATGAATCCGAGCCCGGCGAACCCGAGTCAGATTCCTGCTCACAGCCGCCAATACCAGTGACGATTATTTTGAACCGGTCCTGGGCCTCCCCAAGGTGCGCTACTCCGTGCGGTGTGTAAACAGCGCCACTGGGGAAACAAAGGCGGCCGGGCGTCGTGTTGGCCACCCACCCCTTCGTGTGCCATACCGGCCTTCGAAGATGCTCGCTGACAACACTTTGCCCAAACAGTCTATACAAGGCTATACGGGGGATTTTAGTCTTTGTGCTACTGGACATGGCAATCTCTCTCACTCGCTGTGTATATAACGGCAGTGTGCACGCAGCATTGCGTAAACGCAGCGCTCAATAAAATCAATAGCGCTACACTCGAGACGATGGCAGTGCGGACAAAATAACTGTTGTAATGTACTTCTATGGCTCACCCGCTACATTCTTGACAACAACGTGCGCCGCGATGGAAAGATGTTAACTCCCTCGCCTGGTATGCAGGAGGTCGTGGGTTCGATCCCGACCCTGACGCCTGCTGTATATTTGGAGTCTGCGTGTCTCTCTCTCATCATAAACATCACGGTGGCTAAGGAGATGTTTACTACCTCGCCTGGTATGCAGGAGGCCGTGGGTTCGATCCCGACCCTGACGCCTGCTGTATACTTGGAGTCTGCGTGTCTCTCTCTCATCATAAACATCACGGTGGCTAGGAGATGTTAACTACCTCGCCTGGTATGCAGGAGGCCGTGGGTTCGATCCCGATCCCGACCCTGACCCCTGCTGCTGTATATGTGGAGTCTGAGTGTCTCTCTCTCTCTCCCCGTGGCCGCGTGGATTTTTCTCCGGGTCCTGCGGTTTTCCCCCTCCACATTTAGAAACAACGTCACGGCGTTCAGAGTATTTGGCTGCTGCTATACATTTCCACGTGGTAATCCACTTCCACGAGCTATCATTGGTGGCCAGGTCGCTTCTGAAAAAAGAGCTACATAGCTCAGCGATGCCTTAAATGGTAAAATAACATTAGTTTAGTTCGTATAACTGCCGTCGTCCAGCAATGGAATAACAGAGGGGCCGTGCAGAGCCCATTGCAGGCCTCTGCTGTCTCCACACTCCCGCATGTCACTCACGGGATGTGTCGGCCCATCGGCTCTGCTGCTTGGCTCCACAGAGAACGTTTTATACTGGTAGGAACCTCCTGGTTACACCAGCCCACAGGGGATTATTGTGTCCGTCCGTCGTGCATCCAAAAATGGGACGGGTGGGGCTGGGTGTAGAGGGGAGGATGGGGAGGGGCTGGGTGGAGAGGGGCTGGGTGGGGAGGGGCTGGTCACCCTGTTGTGCCCTTATAAAACTCAACGTTTAACCTACTCACGCCGGCTTGTGCCCGCCCTCACAGTCGGGCATATTTGCGGAATACACCACGCCGCCGTTGACCCTGGCCATTGACCGAGCAACCCAACGTTCCTACCAGCTCCCTCCGCAAGGAATGTGTTTATCCGACAGCGTTTGGTTTCGGAGAGTGGACCTCTGGACCGGTTTCCACCTCCCGGGTCTCATCAGCAGAGCACGACCGTGTAGTCGTTCTGTAGTAGTAGTCGTAGCAGCATCGTGGCGATACCGATGAGGGTTGAATTTTTTTGATAGAATATTTCCAGGGGGGGCACGCCCCTCATTCTCACACCAGCCCCCCCCCCCCCGCGTTAGAGGGGACGGGATGGGGGAGGGGGGAGGGGCGGGGTTAGTGGGGGGGGTGAGACAGGCGCGTAACGAGCGTGGGGGTCAGGGGGGGGTGCCTTCCCTCCACCCCCGCCCCCCCCGCCCCCCCCGGTGGCCAAAGCTCCGAGTTGGGGGGGGGGGGACCTTGACAACCACAATGAGATATGATTTCAACAACAGTCAAAAGAATAACAACAACTTATTTACAACGCGGTTTAAATGTTTTTTTTAAATGAAAATTCTTACCGGTTCAGACGATTATCTGAACCGTTCCTGAGCCTCCCCCCTAGGTCGACTAAGCCTCAAATGAGTACCTGGTGCGGTGTGTAAACAGAGCCACTTGGGAGACAAAGACGGCCGGGCATGGCAAGAGGAGCCGCGGTATACAAATAGACTCCAGGTGTGACCGTCGTGCGAGAGACCGATCAAATATTGGGTGACCTCCCCCCCGCCCACCACCTGACCCACTGCCGCACCCCCTGAGCTGATGATATCTTTGCTGAGCTACCAGGGGCTGGCAGGTGTCGGGGTTGCCGGGGGTGGCACGAATATATTACAAATTTTCTGCCCCCCACCCCCAGCTCCGCATGATGAGTTCTCTCACCCGGAACGCTTCTGCGGTCGTCTCAAAGAAGGGGATGGGCACGGCGAGGTTGACGGGCCACGAGGTGATGTCGTCTCCCCCGGGCAGCACCTCGTCGCCCGTGGCCGAGCCGTACGACAGCAGCTCTCCCCGCGAGAGGCACCGCACCCGGGGCAGCAGAGACACCGCCAGGATGGCAGCCAGGGGCAGCCAACGCAGCAGCAGCAGCAGCAGCGGCGGCGACGGAGGGGACCCCATGGCACCGGGTCTGGTGGTCAGGGGAAGGAGGAAGGTTTTAGTTGCATTTATTAGGTATAGCCCTGTGAGCCATGCGGCTCTTGACTCGGGTGCAACCGCAACAAAACAAAAACATTGAACAAGGAACATATTAAAGTGACGACGCGCAACAGAAAAATCCAGGAAAAACCAGCAGCAAAGTCTTCCAGAAAAAGCACCGTACATCAACGCTGTGTGCAAAAATCCCAGTGGGATGCAAGTCAAACAATAACAACCATAAGACAATTTTGATTAAAGTTATCAGGCTAACTCTGTACTACAACAAACACACATGGTGGGTGAAGAGGTTGTGAAGGAGGTGCTGGAAGGGATGATGGTTTTGGTGGTGGTGGTGGTGGAAGTATTTCTAGTGGTGGTTGGGTATTGGTGGTGATGTTGGTGGTGGAGTTATTTGCGGGGAGCGGTGGTGTAGCGGTTAGCGCGCTGCGCTATGAACCCGGCGACCCGGGTTCGATTCCCGATCAAATGAGTACCTGGTGCGATGTGTAAACATCGCCACTAGGGAGACAAAGGCGGCCGGGCGTGGTGCTGGCCACCCACCCCCCTCGTGTGCCGTGCCAGCCTTTATAAGTGCTCGCTAACAGCACTTGCCCCTACAGTATGTTAAGGCTATATGGGGGAACTTTGTGAGTTGCTGAGTGACTTGGTAAATGAAGGTGCAAATGAACGAGCGAGTGAGATAACGGGCGGGTGGGTGGCTGAGATTGCTACGGTTGCCACTTTTACCACAGTACTGTCGACCAAAACCGGGACAGATTTCTCAGTCAGCGCCAGGGTTCTATCACAAGAAACCGTGCAGTTTCACGCCCCAGAGTCCCACACAGCAGAGGTCGCAACCGGGTACCCGATATCCGTACCCTACCCGATACCCGGCTACCCGTACCCGGCCGGCCGGGTACGGGTACGGGTACCCGTTTGCGACCCTGGTGCGGCCGGGTACGGGTAGGCCGTGAGTCACTGGTGAGTAACTGTTTGACACTCATTTCCCAACGTCTTGTCTCTTCTCACAATTCAAGTTCCTAGAATCAACCCACCCGCGCCTGCAACATGGCTTCATCCCAGAGGTCGCAATCAGGTACCCGATACCCGTACCCTACCCGTACCCGGCCGGGTACGGGTAGGGTACGGGTACGGCCGGGTATGGGTA
The DNA here is from genome assembly GCF_965212315.1 of Lampetra planeri. Taxonomy (NCBI): domain Eukaryota; kingdom Metazoa; phylum Chordata; class Hyperoartia; order Petromyzontiformes; family Petromyzontidae; genus Lampetra; species Lampetra planeri. The sequence continues at coordinate 7,151 of NW_027613838.1, forward strand.
CGGGTACCCGTTTGCGACCCTGGTGCGGCCGGGTACGGGTACGGGTAAGGAATCAAAACCCGTTTGCGACCTCTGCCACACAGCAACACCGGCACCGCATCTCGGTTACGAATCAAGCCCCTTGCCACCCGAAGCACAGCAGTCAAATCCGGGACTCTTTGGGACTATCCGGGATCATCCGGGTTAAATCCGGACTGGTGGCAACCCGCCTCGTGTCTACAATGCACGACCGCTCGTTTATTTCTCGGCGTGGCACTCGCAGCGCACGCGGCACACACGGCTCGCTCACTTTTCACAAATAATCATCGTAATAATTCAATGTCGCCACGCATCTACTCTATTCACGTGTGTACACGCGCACACACACATATTTTGTACAGATCATTTGCTCGCAGGCAATAACGCAGAGGTTTTTAGCGCGCGCGCGTGTGTGTGTGTGTTCCGTAGCGAGGTGCAATGTCTCTTCGAGTTACAAAGACAAAGATCCCCCGTGTAGCCTTTAACAGACTGTTGGGGGGTGGGGTGGGTTGGAGGGGCAAGTGCTGATATTGACACACCGTACCAGGTTAACCCATTGAAGGCTGAGTCGACCTAAAGGAGGCACATGCTGGGTTCATATATTCGCCACCCGTGTTGGTCGTGAGCAGAGAATCTTCACTGGGGTCGCAGGATTAGCGGCGCAGTGCGCTAGCCGCTGCACCACCGCTCCCCACACACTCACACAAAAGACAAAGGTTCCCCTGCCTACCGTATAGCTCTTTCACAGACTGTTGGGGCAAGTGCTGTGAGCGAGCACCTATGTGAAGGCCGGCACGGCACACGCCCGGCCGCCTTTGTCTCCCCAGTGTGTCGATGTTCACAACACCGCGCCAAGGACTCATTTAAGGCTGAGTTGACACACGCACACAAAAGGGACAGATACCCCGTATAGCCTTACCAGACTGTTGCGGGCAAGTGCTTTTCGCGAGCACACACATAAAAACTCAAGACACACACGCAAGAACACGCGAATTGTAAAAGCTGGCCAAATGCACACACACACAAACACATGCACTGACACACACATACACATACTCCGACCCACACACACACACACTCAATCCTACACACACACACTTCGTCGAACATGGAATGTGTAAGAAGCGCACAAAAGCGGACACACGCACCAGACGCACCAGACGCACGCACACACACACACGGCCGGACACGGGATTCCTAAAAACAACACAAAAGATCAGACACACCAGCGCACATGAGACACGCAGACACACACACACACGCAGACACACACACAGACACACGCCTGATCGCCACCTCCACTTACCAGCAGACTGCGAGGAACGGAATGAGTGGAGGGAGGGAGGGAAGCCTTCTGCTCCCCGTCGCCTTCCCGGCCGAGGCAGAGGACGAAAGAGAGAGGAGAAGAGAGAGAGAGAGAGAGACGGCGAGGGTGTACAGAGGAAGCGGCGGGGAGAATAATGGGAGCGTGGTGGTGAGGTGGGAGGGATGGAGAGGAGGAAAGCGCAATGGGGGGGTGGGTGGCGTGGGGGCGAATGGAGAGAGACACGGGGGAGAGGAGGGGGGGTGGGTGGTTGGTTGGTGGTGGTTGGGTGGAAAGGCGGTGGGTGGGTGGGTTGCGGGTGGCGTGTCGTGGTTGTAAGTGCTGGATGGTGGTAGGGTGGTGGTGGAGTGGTGGGTGTGGTGTGGTATGTTGAAATGATGCGTGGCGGGGTCGAGGAGTGGGTGTGGGTGGTGCGTGTTGGTAGCGTGGTGGGTGGGTAGGGGTGGTGTATTGTGGTCGTAGCTGTGTATGAAAGTGATCGTGGTGGTGGTGGGTATAGTGGTTGGTAGAGTTGGTGAAGGTGGTGCTGATAAGATGGTTAGTGACAGCAGCTGTTGTGGTTGGTGGTAGTGAGTGGTTAGAGAGTTTTGGTGGTTATTGATGTCGGGTGGTGGTGCTGAGTGATGGAAGTGAGTGCATGGTGGTTATGGTGAGTGGTCGTGGTGAATGACGATGGCAAGTGTATGTCTATGGCAGTGAGTGGCTGGTCGTGGAAGATGGCCAGTGGTTGGTGAGTACTCGTCTTCCCAGTTACACACCGCACCAGGTCTACCCATTTAAGGCTGAGTCGACCTACCGCTCCCCACAAATACTTACACATCACCCACGGACTCACTTCTATCACAGGATACTGCGCAGTGACAATAGGCCGAGCGCCGACTGAGACATTTGTCCGGGTTTTGGTCGACCGTGAAAATCGTGGCAGCCCCTGGACGTGAACATTGCCAGATGCGATTCAAGCCGAGCCATTTCAATCTGGGCGATCCGCAACCACCCCCAGCTCCACGTGGTCGGTTCAGATATTCGCCAATTGAACTCGGTCGTGAGCGGAGAATCTTTAAGTCAGGTCGCCGGATTCGTGGCGCAGCGCGTTGACCACTGCACCACAACTCCCCCCCCCGACAAACAAACCAACATTCTCAAGGTCCCCGCACCCCGTATAGCCTTGACAAACTTTTAGGGGAGGCTCAGGACCTGTTCAGATAATCGTCTGAACCGCTGCCCAAAATACAAAGACAAAGATCCCCCGTGTAGCCTTAACAGACTGTAGGGACAAGTGCTGTTAGCGAGGAGCACCTATGAAGGCCGGAACGGCACATGAGCGGGTGGGTGGCCAACATCACGCCCGGCTACCTTTGTCTCCCTATCGTGGTGGTGAGTGAGAGGGTGATAGTGGTAATCATGAGTGGCCGTTGTGAATGCATGGTAGGTGTTTTGACGACGATGATGGTGGTGGTGGAGCTATTTATCGTGACGAGTAGCTGGTCGTAGTTAATCACCGTGGATGAAGATTCTGCTGAGAGTGGTGTTGGTGGTGGTGGTGGTGGTGAATGTGGCGCCATGGTGGCTAGGAGATGCTAACTACCTCGCCTGGTATACAGGAGGTCGTGGGTTCGATCCCGACCATGACGCCTGCTGTATATTTGGAGTTTGCGTGTCTCTCTCTCCGTGGTCGCGTGGATTTTTCTCCGGGTCCTCCGTTTCCCCCTCCACATTTAGAATCGATATCACACGTTTACAGTATTTGGCTGCGATACATTTCCGCACGATGATAAGCCCACTTCGTTGAGCTATCATTTGTGCCCAGGTCGTTTCTGGAAAAAAAAACAGCTCTGTAGCTCAGTGGTACCTTATCTGGTGAAACAAACAAAAAAGTTTAGTTTATAGTTTAGATTGGGTGGCTAGTGCGTTGTGAGTGTCTGGAGTCAGTGATGGTACCCGTGAGTGCGAAGATATATTCACAAGGCAGGCATTAGCTGTCTAGACATATTCACAAGGCAGACAGTAACTGTCTCTATATATTCACAAGACATGCATTCACTCTATAGTTATCTTCACAAGGCAGGCATTCACTGTCTAGATATCTTCACAAGGCAGGCCGGCACTGTCTGCCGGCCTGCCCTTGACGAGGAACACACAGGCGATGGAACTCTGCCCGTGGGCGGTTCGTAGCCAGCTTTCTCCTTCTGCTTTTCAACTTTCCCTAATAAACGATTACGGACACACACACACAAATTACACATTTCAATAAGCGTATTTGTCTCGCACGGAACCCCAGGGATTGATGTTTATGGCCAGAGACAGTACGCGCGTGCGTGTGGAGGGAGGGAGGGAGCGGTGGCGCAGCGGTTGTGAGCGCGGCGTGGCCACCCGAGTTCGATTCCCGCTCACGGCCACCAAAACCGGTCACGATTATCCGAACCGGTCACTGGGCGTCCCCTAACCTAGGTCGACTCAGCCTTGAATGTGCACCCGGGTGCGGTGTTTGGACATCAGCGCTGGGGAGACAAAGGCGGGTGTTGTGCGTGTGCCGTGCCCACCATAATAGGTGCTCGCTAACAGCACTTGCCCCAATATTAAAAGATTGTCTATCTGAGCAACTTTGCCTTTTGTCTTTTGTTCCCGCAGAGCGCTTTTGCAAATCCACTTCTGGATGAGGCCCCCTTACCACGCCCCTTCCCCCGACACCGTTCGCGTCGTGGGGGGTTCATTGACCATACTTCACCACGCTGGGGCAAGAACTGGGACTCCTCTACTTACGAGCATTCGACGTACGAACTTTCAGAGATACGAACAAACCTGGTCCGTATGTCCAGTTGCCCGTTCGGACCGAGAGTCGTAAGTTCAACCGTCGCGCAACAGATGGCGGTGGTAGCGTCTAGATCTAAAGAACGTGAAGAACCAGTGGCATCTACATCTGCAGAACGTGAAGAACCAGTGGCGTCTAGATTTACAAAACATGAACAACCAGTGGCATCTACATCTGCAGAACGTGAAGAACCAGTGGCATCTACATCTGCAGAACGTGAAGAACCAGTGGCATCTACATCTGCAGAACGTGAAGAAACAGTGGCATCTACATCTGCAGAACGTGAAGAAACAGTGGCATCTACATCTGCAGAACGTGAAGAACCAGTGGCATCTACATCTGCAGAACGTGAAGAAACAGTGGCATCTACATCTGCAGAACGTGAAGAAACAGTGGCATCTATATCTGCAGAACGTGAAGAACCATTGAGATCTACATCTGCAGAACGTGAAGAACCAGTGGCATCTACCGAACACCAAAACACCAGTGTGCATGCATCTACATCTGCAGGATATAATTATGCAACTTTTAAAGCCATTCCCCGTGTTTAGTGTACACGCCGTACAGCATGTTTGGAATCGACAGGAGTAAAGTTGTAAGCTGCACACTGCCCTCTGCTGCCGTCCAACAGCGATGCGTGGCGGTCGCCCATCCGAGAAATATCGAGGCTCGCCACTGCTGAGTACATTACCAATCGACATTCTGAAGGAACGAGACTCTGAAGAATAGAATGTGTGTCTTGCAATTAGTGCAAAGTACCGGCTTTGTATTAAAAGCACAGGCACTGATAAAGGAAATGGAACGAGAGTTGAAAAGTGTGCACAGAAGCATGGGGAAGAGGGCTGCCACGCTTGGAATGCCATTGAAAGAACTGGGAGAGGAACACGTGGATCAGAATCTGTATTTATACTGGAGGAATCCCATGAGCGATTAAGCTTTTTTTTACAATAGATGCCCACTAGTGGCGGATCAAAACGTTACAACGACAAACAAAATACAAAAAGACGATAGCAGTGAAAGGAATAGGTCAAGCAAATAACTTTTTTTAATCTATATTGAAAAATATGTTTTTTTCCACATCCTTCCCCAAATCGTACATTGCAACATCCTGACGTTCTGGACGGCACTACCAGTTGCATCGACGCTTTCGGGCACACGGGACTCATCAGAGCAGGCGGGGTGAGGGAGAAGGCTTGGCCAGGTCATTGCCCTTCTGGGCTCAAGTATTTAAGATGCTTCGAAGGGTCAGGGATGGACCCCATGCACGCTGTGCATTCTTCTTCCTTGTCTCTGAGATTACAGCTCAGATTTTGCAGTGCTGACATTGGGCTCTCATGAATACAATGTGAGAAAATCACTTTAAAAATAAAATTAGAGATCCGGCAGAAGTATAAGAATAGGCACTTAAAGCTTTCGTGACTGCAGGAATTAATATTTGACTTGCATCCCACTGGGATTTTTGCACACAGCGTTGGTGTACGGTGCTTTTTCTGCAATATTTCGCCGTCTTTTCTTAGATTTTCTGTTTGCACTTAGTCACATAATCACTTTAAGATGTTTTCTTGTTCATGTTTTAGTTTTTTGTTTGTTGCGGTTGCACCCGATTCAAGAGCCGAATGGCTCACAGGGCTATACCAAATAAATGAAACTGAAATATTATTTGCGTCTTTCGGTAAAGTCACGTAGATAGACTCAAAAAAAAAATAACCAAAAATAAGAAAAAAAACGACGACGTTTCGATCACAACTCTAGCGATCGTCGTCAGGAGGAAAGAAACAAACGGGATGACGACCGATTGAGTTGTGATCGTAACGTCGTCGTTTTTTTTCTTATTTTTTTGTTGTTTTCTTTGAACCTATCTACGTGACTTCACCGAAAGACTCAAAGAATATAAGAATAGGAAATAAAACAGCTGTGTTAAGATTTCGATGTAAAGCTTTCGTGACTGCAGGGATTCATCTTCTTGGTTCTTTCGGTAAAGTCACGTATAAGGGAAATAATAAACTAATAAAAACAAAACATAATAAAATACAATTCTCACGACGTTTCGGCCACAAAGCAAGACGCTGTCTTTCCGACAGACCTGTTCTTCACCTGAGGACGGCTGCTTGCGTTGTGGCCGAAACGTCGTGAGAATTATTTTATGTTTTATTTTTATTATTTTATTATTTCCCTTCTACGTGACTTTACCGAAAGAACCAAGAAGAGGTGTTAAGATGTTCATACACCAAACAAAAAACTTTTTTGCACGGAATCATGTCTGCATTAACCACACGTGCTTGTGTTGAGCATGCAAACACAAACATGCTCTGGCAATGTGTGGCATTGTTTTTGAAGCTGGCTGGTCGACAGCGACGATGACAGCCTTCTTTAGGGCCTGGTCTCAATCAGTGTTAGACCAGTGGATGCCAAAAGGCGAATAGCACAAAGACAATGCACATTGTGACACCGGTTTTATTGCCAGAAAGGGTAAAACCCTATTCGGGCACTTTGATACTTTGCAAGAAATGTCCCCACGACACGGCAGAAGGTTAGAGACAACGTCACCGTGATTGTGAAGGAAAGTCACCAGCGGGCTTGGGTTCGAAACGTCGTTGGATTGGACGAGGACGACGATGATGATGACGACGGCGATGGCCGATGGTCGAGACCAATGACGGAACGGCGGCCAAGGGAGGGAACGCGCCCGAGAGAAAGTCCAGCGTCGAGTAGGAGCGATGCTGGACGCGCGTTGGCATCGCGAGACGGTGAGAGATGGCGACGGCTATGAGTTGACTTCGTCCAGCAGTGGATTGACCATGGCTGCTGCCGATGATTATCGTCGCAGGTCGAGCGGGCGAGGTCTGGTCCACGTCGAACGAGCGCCGTCTCAACAAGCGACCCTGAGCAGCCAGCGGTGGAAATTCCACGTTCCGACTGTGGCAAAAACTTGAGTTGCCACGAATATCGAAGGGACCCCGCGAACATGAAACCGTTCCCCGTTATTTTTACCCTCTTCGGAGACGACTGACCAGCGTGGAAGAGCAGGCCAAGTGCCCTCTCGCAAGAGGCTTTCTAGAAGCTCCCTCTTAGTGGAGGCCCCCCCTTCCGCCGGCGGTGGCGTGAGCGGGCAATTGCATGTGCTGCGCCTTTACCACGTTTTTTTTGTCAGTTTAACACGTGATGAGTTGATGAGTTAATGATGACGTCACCCTGCTGCTGCTCTATGTAAGACCGGGAGCCAGAGCAGAGCCTCACCATTCTGGCGAATTGCCCGATGATGCTGGGTGCAATTACCAGCGAAACGTCGTACTCAAAAATTGTAAATGTTGTGGTTTCACGCTTCAACACACCGGTGGGCTAAAGCAGTGAACTATTTGTCTTTTGTCAACGTGACACTTTTTTGCTTATTGGCCGTGTCGGGTGGTGGAGGGTTACGACACATTTATAAATAACGCGATCTAAACCCAAAAACGTTGATTATGAACCCTTATTGTCTGTGACAGGGGGCTCGGCAAACAAAACGACAAGACGATCCATTTATTCAGAATTTGTTTAAAAAAAAGATAAACCACCAATATTGCAAGAGGCGCAATGCACACGCGCGGTGAATACGAGACGATGGCTCCTGAATAAAGAACTGCGAGAAAACAGTCGTTCATGGGCCACATGCGGCTCCGGGGTGGCAGGTTGTCGACCTCTGGCCCATGGTAAACTGGATTCCAATGGTGAACTGGACTTCCATGGTAAACTGGACTTTCACGGTGAACTGGACTCCCATAGTGAACTGGACTTCCATGGTGAACTGGACTTACATGGTGAACTGGACTTTAATGGTGAACTGGACTCCCATGGCGAACTGGACTTCTATGGTAAACTGGACTTCCATGGTGAACTGGACTTCCATGGTGAATTGGACTTCCATGGTGAACTGGACTTTCATGGTAAACTGGACTTCCATGGTGAACTGGACTTCCATGGAGAACTGGATTTCCATGGTGAACTAGACTTCCATAGTGAACGGGACTTCCATGGTGAACTGGACTTTCATGGTAAACTGGACTTCCATGCTGAACTGGACTTCCATGGTAAACTGGACTTCCATGGTGAACTGGACTTCCATGGTGAACTGGACTCCCACGGTGAACTGGACTTCCACGGTCAGGGGTCGGCAACGAAGCATATCAAGAAGAACCATTTTTTTCCCCAAAAATAATCCGCCACCGCAGCCCTTAAAGAGCCACCGCATGTGGCCCCGGGAACCGCATGCGGCGGCCCAAGCCTGGCCGACTCACAAGTGGGTCTCACCAAGAATCCCCAACCATGTGCAGAGTCGATAGCGCGTATTTAATGTGGCGCTGCACTCTGATGTTGTATGAGTGTTGTTATAACAATTCTATATTTATTTAAAGTTGCGCATTTTGATGTGACGTCACATTTCTCACCCCCCCCCCCCCTCCTCGTCACACATCGTCATAAATGTCTGATCCCCCCCCCATCCCTAGGTGCGTGACGTCATTTATGGACGGCCCCTTATCACGCCACTAAAATTGCGAGCAATCCGCCTCGAGGAAACACACACAGACACACACGCGCCACTGTTCAATACGATGGTGAGTGTGCGGCTGGGAGTCGCGTGGGGGATGTTTGTTGTGTTGTCTCTGGCGTTGGACTGCCCTCTGGTGGCGCCGTTAGTCGACGCAGTGCCGGATGATCCTCGTAGCAAAAGTAGCTAGTAATAGCTTCTACATATGTAGTAGCTATTACATATGTAGTAGCTACTACTACATACGTAGTAGCTACTACATATGTAGTAGCTACGGGCCCCGCACTTTCAAGGGCTCCCGCGCTAAATGCTTTCGAGCTATCAATCCCGGTTCGGTGATTCTGCACTTGCTCTATTACTATAGTACTAAACCGCCTTCAACTTTTATGAACGAATGGGTGTTTACGGTTAGCGATTTGTCGTATTATCTGGCTGCATAGCACGATAACTTTACTATGCTTGTAAAAAAGATTGTGTTCTAATATTTAAGTTTTTGTTTAACTTTAGGGCCCCTTCAATACATATGCTACCGGCCCCGCACTCGCTTCATCCGGCACTGAGTCGACTCCGTTGTGAATGTAGCCGCCGCTGGTGGCTGCGGGGATCACGCGTGAGCGTTCAGGGGGGCACGCGTTGTATGTGCGCGCGTGTGTGAGTGAACTTACCGTTGACTGGTACCAGCGGTGTCAAGATCGGCCTCTGTGGAGGAGGCTCGTGAAGGACGCTACTGGGCAGTTGGAGGCAGTCGACCTCCAACAACAACGGAGGGCGGAGGAGCGACGCTCACAACAACGAGCGGAGCGCCGGGTGGCTAAAGCACAGCAAGTTGGCACAGTAGGGGGCAGAGGTGGTGCATCGGCCAGTCATCTCGGTCATCTCAGTCAGTCGACCCGTGGCACCTGGTTCTGCCCCGTGACCTCCTGTCAGCGGGCGTTCGACACTTCACGTGGCCTCAAGGTGCACATGGCCTGGCACAAGCGTCGTGGTGACGTCACCGCCACTTATTGACGAATGGCAGTTGTTGTTGTTGAACTTCTTTCGCGCCGTACGTAGCCAACCGCGGCTAATCGGAGGTGCGAGGACAGGACAGCAATCAAACGTGCAGAAGAGAAAAAAAAGCAGTTCTAAAGAAATTCGTTTTCAATGGAGATGCGCGTGGCGCTGCGCTACGAAACCCGGCGACCCGAGTTCGATTCCCGCTCGCGGCCACCACCGACACCAATAACGATGATCTGGACCAGTCCTGGGCCTCATGTAGGTCGGCTCAGCCTCAAATGGGTACTTTTTGTGCGGTGTGTAAACATCGCCACTGGGGGGGGACAAAGGCGGTCGGGGGTGGCGCTAGCCACGGACCCCCTCGTGTGCTCGCTCACAGCACTTACCCCAACAGTCTGATAAAAAAGAATGCGATACGGGTGATCTTTGTAATCGTTCATGAAACCTACAAATATATGCAGTATTCGCATGAACACAAATGTTTTCCTCGTAAACTTTACCCCAAGGCAAATTCATTCGTAACAAAAAAACCATTTAAATAGAAAAAAAGTGCGCTTTATTAATTTAGTTAAACTTTACCACCCATATAATAACAATACAGTAAAAGGCAATTAAGATGTGTCTTATATAAATAATGCTCAAATAATAACACACTCATTATACGCGGTAAGCCCTCGCTATAACGCGGTGCGCGCGCCCCCGTCATAACGCGGTTTCTGATGCGGTCGACGGCGAACTACTTTCTTGACATGCGCGGCTCAGCGGTGCAATGATACAGCACGCGGAACGACACAGTGACGCGGCGGCGATCCCTCAGTTATTTGGCCCGCCACATCACTGCGTGGTGTGCGTGAGAGTTGTAGTAGTGCTACATTGTACCTGGCCACATTTTATCGTTACATTGCATATCTCTTAAACGCGTTTTCCGCTTAACGTGGCACTTTCTCGGAACGCATCCACTGCGTTAAACGAGGACTTACCTATAGACTCGGTGGCGGGGGGGGGGTTTAGCGCACTGCGCTAGCAACTTTGCCAAACCGGCTGGGGTGAGTGCCATTCCCAGTCACGACTAACATCAGTGGCGGGCGATGCCTGAAACGGGCCGTGAAAATGTCCACCACCTTCACGAACCCGCACCGACCGGCGTGGTGAAGTATGGTCAAACAACCTCCACGAACGACGCAGCGTGGGGGGAGACCATCGAACAGTGGATTGACAAAGGGCTGTGCGTCTGTTGTTGCTATCAAAGAGAGCGGTCTGGGTTGGATTTTCTGTTTGCACTTAGTCACTTTAAGATGTTTTCTTGTTCATGTTTTTGTTTTTTGTTTGTTGCGGTTGCACCCGATTCAAGAGCCGAATGGCTCACAGGGCTATACCTAATAAATTAACTTTGAACTTTGGGTCAGTGCTAGGGTTCGGGCTAGAGTTTTGGATGGTGGTCAGAGTCTTAGCGTGTGGGTCCTCTGGGTTTTCCCTCCACATTAAGAAACATGCATTGAGATGATTTTGCCGCTGTCAATTTCCACTTTTCTTGGTTCTTTCGGTAAAGTCACGTAGAAGGGAAATAATAAAATAATAAAAATAAAACAATACAATTCTCACGTCGTTTCGATTGCAACACAAGCAATCATCATCAGGTGTGAAACCCACAACAAGCAAATTTGAAAAAACGCCACTTTTTTCAATTACTTTTGATGATGATTGCTTGTGTTGCAATCGAAACGTCGTGAGAATCTTATTGTTAAAATTCTATTATTTAATTATTTCCTTTGTACGTGACTTTACCGAAAGAACCAAGAATATGAATCCCTGCAGTCACGACAGCTTTAAATCGATCATTTGTGGCCAGGCCGCGTCTGAAAAATAAGTGAATGCCCCAGTGGGCTTCAACTCGTCAGATAAAAAAAGAGGAAATTCGCTTTTATTTGTATATTTTTGTGAAAGCGATTTGCTTGTCTTTCATATACGTCACCCTGCTATCGTGTGTGTTGTGTTGCTTGTTGTTGTAACGTTCTGACCCGCCTCTGCCGGACGTCTGATTCTTCCAGTCTAAAAACCGATTCTGATAATCCCTCTCTGACTCGAGATTACGGGCCAACGGAAAGGACTGGACGAAACACGTGACCACGAGTAGCCACAGCGAGATACAATATATACTACTGCTGGACATCTGGGAAGCTACTGGACATCTTTTGATTCGAATATATAAACATTCAAGTTGGTGTACCGGGAAACGTTTTGCAGGTCACCAGACCCAGAGTTTCAGGGTCAGGGTGAAGTTTTCAGCGATTCAGTTGATGGGTGCGGGGTGTGTGAAGGCGTGGCTATAAAATGTTAAGATTTGGGGTTTTGGCACAGGTGAGAGTTCTGTAAGAGGGATGTGGCTACAATGCGGGGATATTGGAGTTGTGGGGGTTGATTGTTATGGGTTATAGATACATATAAGGTCAGGGTTAAAGTGCTGTTGGAGTCAGGGTCATAGTGTCCGGGTTGGTGCTGGGGGCAGGATCTCAGCGTTGGAGGTGTCGATTTACGGATAATGCCCCGGTGAGATGGTAACTGGGTTCGCGTTAGAGTTAGGGTCAGGGTCCTACAATTGAAATTAGGGTCAGGATTCATGGTCACCTTGTCTTATATTTATATAGCGCCTTTACCCAAGGCGCTTTACACGGGGTTATGAGTGGTACAATGAGGGTAGCTAAAGGTGAAATGGTGAATAGGGATGGGGGTATGGGAAGGGAGTTTCAGTGGGTACGGGAATCACGGCGGGTACCCGGGGTGATGGAGGGAAGGATGGGGCCAGGGAGAAGAGTATTCTTAGGTTTTTTCGGTAAAGTCACTTAGGTAAAAAATTAATAAAAGTAAAATTAATTTAAATTTTATTTTTTTACCTACGTGACTTTACCGAAAAAACCTAAGAATATGAATCCTTGCAGTCACGAAAGCTCCAAATCTAGAACCAAGGAGAAGAGATTGGGGAGTCTTGAAGGAGTAGCGAAAACTCGACGGGAAGAGAGGAGTGCTTCTCGCTCCACGTGGAGCGGAGGTTTGCTCCGGTGCAAGGGGGGCGAGTCGGGAAAAGGAGCGAAAAGGGTGGATTGTGCACAAGGAGAGGGGGGGGGGGCGGTGAGGAGTGGGAGGAGAGAGATCGGAGCAGGCGGGAGGGGAAATCAAACGAGACGAGGGAAGCGAGGCACGGCAGACATTTGGGTCAGAGTCGCAGCATTCGAGACTGGGAGTTTTAAGGTCAGGGTCGCGTGCTGCCCGGTGCCGGGGGTCAAGGTCAAAGGGTCGCAGGGTCAACGTCACACGATGGAGCAGAAGAACTTCTTCTCGCGGAACGGATTCTCCGAGGACGGCACCGGCGTGAGCATCGGGTCCTCCTGCGCATGCGCGGTGCAGTACTCCATGAGGTCCGCAGCGGCCTTGGACACCTATGGGGGGGTGAGTGGGTCGGGTCAGTGGGTAGGTGAGTGAGTGAGTGGGTGAGTGAGTGGGTGACTGAGTGGGTGGGCGAGCGAATGGGTGCCTGAGTGAGTGTGCGAGTGGGTGAATGAGTGAGTGGGTGAGTGAGTGAGCAGGTGACTGAGTGGGTGGGTGGGTGAGCGAATGGGTGCCTGAGTGAGTGGGTGGGTGAGTGGGTGACTGAGTGGGTGGCTGGGTGAGTGAGTTAGTGAGTGTGCGAGTGGGTGAATGAGTGAGTGGGTGAGTGAGTGAGCAGGTGACTGAGTGGGTGGGTGGGTGAGCGAATGGGTGCCTGAGTGAGTGGGTGGGTGAGTGGGTGACTGAGTGGGTGGCTGGGTGAGTGAGTTAGTGAGTGTGCGAGTGGGTGAATGAGTGAGTGGGTGAGTGAGTGAGCAGGTGACTGAGTGGGTGGGTGGGTGAGCGAATGGGTGCCTGAGTGAGTGGGTGGGTGAGTGGGTGACTGAGTGGGTGGCTGGGTGAGTAAGTGAGTGTGCGAGTGGGTGAACGAATGGTTGGCTGGGTGAGTAGTTGACCGAGTGGGTTCATGAATGGGTGGCTGGGTGAGTGAGTGGGTGAATGAATGGGTGGCTGCGTGAGTGAGTGTGCGAGTGGGTGAATGAATGGGTGGGTGCGTGAGTGGTTGACCGAGTGGGTTCATGAATGGGTGGCTGGGTGAGTGAGTGTGTGAATGAATGGGTGGCTGGGTGAGTGAGTGTGCGAGTGAGTGGGTGAATGAATGGGTGACTGCGTGAGTGAGTGTGCGAGTGGGTGAATGAATGGGTGGCTGGGTGCGTGAATGAAATACGATATAACTTAGCGGGGTTTGTGGGTCAGTTGTATGGGGGGGGGGTCACCCTGCCACCCCCACTATCAACGCCCCTGCAAATACCCCCCCCCCCCCACCAGCCTATGCCTTGTACTGCGGGGGCCCTGTATGGCCCTGGGGGGGCCCAAGGGCTACGCACGTTCATACGCTGGATGTTGGCCTCCAGCTTGAGCTGCTCCAGGGCCTCCCGCGCCTGCGCGACTCCCCCCGCCGCACCGCCGCTGTTGTGCGCCGAGGCCTCGCCACCTCGCCTGGGGGGCCCTCCCCCCCCGTCCGGGTCCCCGCGGCCCCGAGCCACTGAGCTGCGGTGGGAGAGGGGGGCGGGGTGATGAGGGAGGGGGGGGGTTGAGGTGGGGGGTGGGTTGAGGTCTTGGTGGGAGTGTGCACTCGCCCCCCACCCATCTCTCCCCTCCCGCTTCACTAAGTGTGTTGAACTTCTTCTTGGTTCTTTCGGTAAAGTCACGTAGAATGGAAATAATAAAATAATAAAAATTCAACGTAATTAAATTATTCTCACGATGTTTCGGCCACAACGCAAGCAGCCGTCCTCAGGTGAAGAACAGATCTGTCGAGAATTAGTTTATTATGTTTTATTTTTACTATTTTATTATTTCCCTTCTACGTGACTTTACCGAAAGAACCAAGAAGATGAATCCCTGCAGTCACGAAAGCTTTAAATCTAAATTTGTGTTGAACTTCTTTCGCACCGTACGTGGCCAACAGTGCTAATGTGAGGAGCGGTGGCGCAGCGGTCAGCGCGCTGAGCTATGCGAACCCCGAGATCGATTCCCGCTCACGGCCACCAAAGTCAGTGAGCGGGTTCTGGACGTACACGTGTCTGTGTGTTTATATATAACAACAAGATGTCAGGATGGGTTCATGCAGCCGTGGATGGGTACGAATCGAAGTCAAACCCGGCCGTGTCCGGGACGCGCAGGGCATTTAAATACGTGGATGCATTAGTGGTCCATAAAAGCCAATGTAAGAAAACAATTGCAGAATGGCCATCAAGAAAGACGTTTTTAATTACAATTCAAATCGAGGCCACCCCACCCCGTGGTGTAAAACGCATGCTGACAACTATTACAAATCCACTAAATATATCTTTGTCCTCTCTGTTCAAGTGCCGTTAAGGGAGGGTGGGGGATGGTTTGACTTCATCCTCACATGTACACAAACACATTCCTGCGGAGGGAGATGGTAGGAACGTTGGGTTGCTCGGTCAATGGCCAGAGTCAACGGCGGCGTGGTGTATTCCGCAAACATGGCCGACTGTGAGGGCGGGCACAAGCCGGCGTGAGTAGGTTAAACGTTGAGTTTAATAAGGGCACCACGGGGTGACCAGCCCTTCCCCACCCAGCCCCACCCCTCCCATCCCCCACCCAGCCCCTCCCCACCCTCCCCTATCCACCCATCCCCTCCCCACCCAGCCCCTCTCCACCCAGCCCCTCCCCATCCTCCCCACTCCACCCAGCCCCACCCCTCCCATTTTTGGATGCACGATGGACGGACGGACGGACACAATAATCCCCTGTGGGCTGGTGTAACCAGGAGGTTCCTACCAGTATTAGCCCCGTTATTTGACGAGCGCGCTGAGAGTGCGGTTTAAAAGCGAACAGCAACGAGGGAGTCGTTGAAAGTTCTCTTTGAAGCGGCGCGCGACAAGCGGAAATGGCACGCGCACTTTAAAGAGATTCATTATTTCACATCCACACAGATCCACGCCAGCGCGTGAATATTCTCCCTTTTCAATATTTCATCACAATTCAGAGAAGAAGAAGAAGACGACGAAGACGACGTCGTCACGGATGATTGAACGAACGAAAGATGCCAACATTTGGCGAAATCAACTCGTGTGCAGATTATATCACACAAATTGCAAAGACAAAGATTCCACCCTGCCCCCCCCCCCCTCCGTATAGCCTCAACAGCCTCTTTGAGGCAAGTGCTGTTAGCGAGCACTTATGTAGGCCGTGATGGCACACGAGGGGGGGGGGGTGGTGGTGTGTTTATCACCACGCCCGGCCGCCTTTGTCTCCCGAGTGGCGATGTTTACACACCGCACCAGGTATTGATTTGAGGCCGAGTCGACCTATGGGAGGCTCAGGACCGGCTCAGACAATCGTCGCTGGCGTTGGCCGTGAGCGAGAATCGAACTCGGGTCGCTGGGTCCGTAGCGCAGTGCGCTAACCATTGTGCCACCGCTCTCCTCCACCCCTCCCCACCCACACGCTCACCCCACACGCTCAACCCCTGCTCACCTTCTTTGGGTCTTTCGGCAAAGTCACGGAGATAGCTTCCAAAAAACATGTTTCATTGCACCTATCGACGCGACTTTACCGAATGACCCAAAGAATACGAATTCCTGCAGTGACGAAAGCTTTAAGTCGAGATCTTCCTGGTTCTTTCGATAAAGTCACGTAGAAGGGAAGTAATAAAATAATAAAAATAAAACATAATAAAATAATTCTCCCTGCAGTCACGAAAGCTTTAAGTCGAGATTTAGCCCTGCTCACCTGGTGAACACACTCACCTGATGTACATGGCACACGTCGCCTCGCTCCCCGTCGGCCGCGCGCGGTGCAACTCCAGCAGGGAGGTCGCGGCCGCGTCCACCCTGTGCCGAGTCGATGTCCACCCTGTGCCGAGTCGATGTCCACCCTGTACCGAGTAGGTGTCCAGGTGTCCACCCGCCGTCTCCGCTTCACCGCGGCCGCCGCCGCCGCTCGAGTCGTGTTACAAGTGAGAGTCAATTTGAAGTCTTCCCTGCAGTGGGAGATGGGAGGAGGGTGATGTCGCCTTTCCCGCTGCGCTTCTGCATTTCGTCGCGTTGCACCGCGTTCGTTTCCTCTCCCCCCCACCTTTCCCCCCGCTCTTTGGAACGATGTCCGACGTTTCGCACCTGCAGGAAGTTGGATTGCGTGCAGGTGGAACTTGTATGGATTCGTCCACTGGAACCCATTCGATTCGTTGTCCCGATTCCTTTCATTGTAATTATAATTATCGGGGTTTCTTTTTTTTTTCGACGGTATTTACATCGATTGTATAAATCATAGAACGATGAAAATAATAATTGTGTTGATTCAAAATCATTATCTATCACTCGTTTCAGTCATTCATCATTATAATCAATAATAATTATCATTCATTGTCATCCCTATAATCATCGTCCGGCAGTCAGTTCTAAATAACCTTGCTCAATAATGAGTCGTAATCATCATCATCATCATCACCCATTAAATAGTCATCACCTTCCATCGATCATGTCATTCATCCGTCAATAATCTCAAGCAATAAAAAAATAAAAAATCATTATCAATCCAGCTTCTCATCCATAATCAATTAATTATAATCATCATTAATAATAATACTCATCACCGAATCATTACGATCCATCAATAAATTGTTTATCCTCATTGGTCAATCAAATAAATCATCAATAAGGATGAGTTATGCAATGCATCATTTAGCCCAACGTCTTAGGAATTGTTTAATTAGGAGTACGGGAGCCGACGGCTTAGCTGTCATAGCGAAACGCGATTGTATATTGGCAATGTCCCCTCTAGGGTGTGCCTCGTGTGTCTCTGCCAACGCATCGCAATCAGCTGTACTAATTTGAGGCTGAGTCGACCCAGGGGAAGCCCAGGACCGGTTCGGATATTCGCCACTGTTTTCATACCAAAGATGAATTCGTATTGGATCGTCCTTACGAGAGAAATATGGTTGCGTACCCGGTACGGACAGGCAGACAGAGCAAGTGCTTACACGCCTTGAGACCTTGAATGGACAATGTTAAAGTAATCGATAAATACAACCAATGATCTCTACCATAATGATGATGATCATCATAATAATAGAGATCATTGTTTGATCATCACCATTATTTCTACCATTATGATGATGATCATCATAATGATAGAGATAATTGATTGTATTTATCGATTATAATTATCATTGATTGTATGTATCGATGATGCTCATCATCACTCCTTAACGAGGAGTCGGCCAAATCGCAATGTAGCAGGATCCTCCTGCGCAAAGAGCCGTACTACTCTTCTTGGAGGTGACATAATCCGTAGTCATTATAATCACGCAACCTTATAATAGTAGTCATTAATTAATCGATTGTCGTCATCATCATCCACTCATTCATATCGACAACACAAGGATGCAGGCACACCCCGCTTAGCCGCTCAGAATGCGTTCGTGGAGAAACGAGCGCTAATCGAATCGGCGCTAAAAGGGGGGGGGGGGGGGGGTGATTATACCATTGTATACTGTATCATAATTTGTGAGTTGCGTCTCTTACACATGGTTCACGTGTACTGCTGTACGCGTGAACCATGTGTCAGAGACGACAACCGCATCACCATCGTCTCCGCCATCATCATTAATCATGAATCATTGGTCAATGAATTAAATCATCAATCATAGCGGCGTTGTGAAATGCATTTTTATTTGCCCATCCGGTGGATTGCGTGAGCAGGCTTCACCGAACCTGCGGCTCTCTTGGCCGTGCCGACGAGGAAGCTGGCAAGGGCGATCTCCACATTCTAAATATAGTCCACTCATTTTTCGATTTAAAGCTTTCGTGACTGCAGGGATTCATCTTCTTGGTTCTTTCGGTAAAGTCACGTAGAATGGAAAAAAAACTAAAAACAAAAAAAACATAATAAAATATTGAATTATGGAATTAATTTATTATGTTTTATTTTTATTATTTTATTATTTCCATTCTACGTGACTTTACCGAAAGAACCAAGAAGATAGTCCACTCACTCAAGATAACGATCATCATGACACCTGATGACGGACGCTTGTGTTGCGCCCGAAACGTCGTGATTTCATTTATTTTGTTTTATTTTATAGCTACGTGACTTTACCGAAAGAACCAACGAGAAACGATGACATTACATCAACATCATTACGACGACGATGATTTGTACGACGCGTATAATACCGCGAGCTTCACGAAACGAAGTCAACTCAAATCTAATCCTGTAGACGCGACCCCTAATGAGATAACAGGTGGCGTGGCATTCATTAATCATTCATGGGGAGTTGGTGGGGTGAGGAGGTGGTGGAGGGGGGTAATTTTGAGATGGCTTAGCCACGCGGTAAAAGGTCTCGCGATTGAGGTAGGGGTGGTGGTGGGGGTGGTGGGGGTGGTGGTGGTGGTGGTGGGGGTGGTGGGGGTGGTGGGGGTTGTGGGCTCCTGCAGGGTAATTAACGCGCTGCGTGAGGCCAGGGAGAAGGGGGTGGTGACACCACCCGTGCCCCCCCCCCAATTTAATTTAACCCAGATCTAAATGGCGTGACCATTATATTTAAGATCGTAACTGGAGGAGGATTCCTCCGCAATTCTGGCTGTTGCCTGATGAGGCTGGTTGGAATTTACCGACGAAACGTCGAATTGGACATGGAGCAAAAACGCGCGTTGTGTGATCACCGCGCGTTAAGCGAGGACTTGCCGTGCCCAATTGGGTAAAGTCACAGAGCGGACATCGCCCTCAATGTTGTGTTGGGTTCGATCGCGTACAGGCAAGTACTCATAACTCATATTATTGGTTCTTTCGGTAAAGTTACGTGACTTTACCGAAAGAACCAAGAATATGAATCCCTGCAGTCACGAAAGCTTTAAATCGAAAAAGTACTCGAATTGTAAATGTTGTGGGGTTTACTCCCCAACACAGCGGTGTACTGAACTCGTAACGAATCTGGCACGTTTTGTTAACGTGACAACCCTTACTAATTGGTTGTGTCGGGTGGTGGCGGGTTTAACGACACATTTATACTTACGCGATCTAACCAAATTAATTAAAAACCTCTTATCGATAATGTCACTCCTATTCCTGCACTTTTCTACTTTTGTACGGCTGCTGACGTCGATGTATAGAACAACAGCTACAATGTCACATTCGGGTGGTCGACCCGAGACAAACCGGGTCAGGAGCAGTGGAGTTGTCCATCGCTGCGATGTCTCCTTCGTAGTGGTGGATGGGGGCATTGCGTCGTGACGCGTTGCACGGTCTCTGTTCTGGATGACCACCAAAGTCGCGCACCGCTGGAGAGTTTCTAATTTCACCATTGGTGCACCATCAGGTGTCCGCATCCACTGCCATGGTTTGTGCAACGGATGCTGTTCAGGGTGGACAATGAGCTTCATGCAACACCAAACGTAGGGATTGTCTAGACACTGACTCCCTGTGAAGTACAACATCGACCTTTAAGATTCTTCTTCGCCTTGAATGCGCTGCCTCCTATAAACATCTCACCGCCGATCTTCTTAACTCGTTACAATTCCGACACCTGCTGGTCTTCTCGTGCCACTCCGCCGTTATTCCAGGCTCCGCGATCGTGGATCTGAGTCCGTTACACTTTTTAAATCTCGTATTAAAACCCACCTGATTGAGATGTTTTTTTTACTACATGCATTCTCCGTGACTTAAGCAGCTTTTATGTAAAGTTCTTGGAGACCTTCTACCAATTGCCCTATTATAGAAAACCAAGTGAACTGTTATTATTATTTTGCTAGCTTACCGGAGCTGAGCTTACTCGCGCAGTCACCCACCGACTGGATCACTCAACTACCCACTCACTCACCTACCAACTAGCTCGCCTTCCAATTCACGCGCTCACCTACTCGATCATTCACTCACCTGCTTAACCACTCTCACTCATCTAATCACTCATCCACTCACTCATCCACTCACTCACCTACTCGATCATTCAGTCACCTACTGAACCACTCGCCTACCGAAACACTCCTCACTCTCTCACTCATCCACTCACTCACTCACCTAAACGATCATTCAATCACCTACTGAACCACTCATTCACTCACTCTCCCACACTCCCACTCACTCACCTAATAGACACCTCACTTACACACATTACCCACTACATCATTCACCAACCTACCACATCACTCACCTCAAATGTATTCACTCGGCCATTCACGCACGCATCCACATACATTAACATACACACACAAATATCTCCCGTATAGCCTTCAACTGGCTTTTGGGGCAAGTGCTGTCACAGGGAGGACCTATGGAGACTGGCACGGCCAGTGCTGATTTTATTACGCACCGTACCAGGTACTCATTTGAGTCTGAGTCGACCTAGGGGAGGCCCAGGACCGGTTCAGATAATCGTCACTGGTGTTGGCCGTCAGAGAAAATCCAACTTGGGTCGCTGGGCTCGTAGCGCAGCGCGCTAACTGCTACACCACCGCTCCCCACACGAATACAAACACAAGACAAAGATCCCCCGCGTAGCCTTAACGGACTTTCGAGGCAAGTGCCGTTAACGAGTAGCACCTATGAAGGCCAGGCACGGCACACGAGGGGAGGGGGTATGGGTGCCCAACAAACCACGCCCGGCCGCCTTTGTCTCTCTACTGGCACACACAAGCACAGGTTCAAGACAAAGATCCCCCGCATAGCCTTAACGGACTTTCGAGGCAAGTGCCGTTAGCGAGTAGCACCTATGAAGGCCAGGCACGGCACACGAGGGGGAGAGGAGAGGGGGGGGGTAGCAAACCACGCCCGGCCGCCTTTGTCTCCCTAGTTGGGGTGCACACACACACACACACAAACGCAGAAGATACACACACGCTCGCGCGCGCTTGTGGAAAGAACGGATGGATGGACGGGTGTTCGACTCTCACGCTAATGAAATCCGTCAACTCCGCGTGGCCTCCGCCGTTGTTTCAGATTCCGCGAGACGCGCGCGAGACGCGCTCGCCGCACGCGGCACCCGGGGAGGAGGGGGGGGGAGTCTCAATTAAATATAAAAATGAACTATCCCTAAATATTTAATGATGCGTGAATATTATAGATGCAAAATCGTTCATAAATCCGTTCATCTTCAGGCGCCCCCGTTCGCAGTTTGAAGTCGTTTCCTGTGACTGCGAGGTTAATGGCACGGAATGTATTTAATTAGAATCATCCGAAGTTATCGTTATTGTTGTCGTTGGCTCGGCGGTAGAGAGCCGCTCCTCGCAACCCCAATGTTGCTCATTCAAGCCCTTGTTGATGGGGGTCGCGTCGGGGATGAGGGCGGAGGTTTGGAGCGTCCATGACTGGATCAGATTTAACTCGCCACTGATGTGAGCCGTGGTCGGGTAAATTGATCTCAAGTTCGGAGGTCAGGGGGTGCACTGCGCTAACCACTGCGCCACCGTTCCCCCCTCCAAATTTAGAGTGCGATCCATTTAAAGATAAAAAATCGCCAGTTCACCGTCACCGATTCAAGCGAAGACCGACTCGGGCTGCTGATGAGACACTGCGTGGCGAAACCGGACCAAAGCGGTTTGCTCGTCTTGATTCAACGCTGCTGCAATTGGGCACTCACAAAACGCCGTGTGTGCGGTTGATGGGATGTGTAAACAAACACTTTGATTTGTGTTGTCACGTGCAGACGGACACGTGAATGAGACATTGTCTGCTCATCTGTTGTCAGTATGCGACCGATTTCGTACGACCCAATCGTACTGCCTTCTCGACGGCCGATTGAGTGCTAGAAAAGCGATGGTACGCACGGCGCAGAGAGCGGTTACGATGTTTAACGAGTTGTATTGAGATTGATAGCAGGTGCGTGGTCGAGAGGGCTTAGCAGGTCACGTATTTATTTATAGCAGGGCTGGGGAACCTTTTTTCTGCCAAGGGCCATTTGGATATTTATATAACATCTTTCGCGGGCCATACAAAATGATCAACTTAAATATTTTGCCCGTTATATTTGGTCAAACATTGAATTAACTCGCCCCTAATGCGATGGGCTGGAACTGCTTCTCTTTGGTGAGGCGTGTGATGTTAGCTGGTATTGATGATGTTGCTGCTACTCGCAACTGCTTTTCCAGGTTTGCTCCGAGATTTATTGAATTTCGAGTCCCGCCTGCGGTTGCCTTGGCAGGGCCACACCAAATGATTTCGCGAGACTTATACGGCCCGCGGGCCGGACGTTCCCCACCCCTGATTTAAAGTATTTAAATGGCGCATCTGTAAATGGATCACTCTGTTCTATTTAATTTTCAAAAGACATCGCAGTGATTGTAAAACAACGTTTACGCGATGATGACGTATTGGATTGTACTCAAATATGTGGCCATGATGATGATGATCATGATGATGGCATCATCATCATTGCAGTCAATTATACTGGTAGGAACCTCCTGGTTACACCAGCCCACAGGGGATTATTGTGTCCGTCGTGCAGGGAGGGGCTGGGTGGGGAGGGGCTGGGTGGGGAGGGTGGGGCTGGGTGGGGAGGGGAGGGTGGGGAGCGGCTGGGTAGGGAGGGTGGGGAGAGGCTGGGTGGGGAGGGTGAGGAGGGGCTGGGTGGGGAGGGTGGGGCTGGGTGAGGGGTGGGAGGGGTGGGGCTGGGTGGGGAGGGGCTGGTCACCCCGTGGTGCCCTTATAAAACTCAAAGTTTAACCTACTCATGCCGGCTTGTGCCCGCCCTCACAGTCGGGCATATTTGCGGAATACACCACGCCGCTGTTGACCCTGGCCATTGACCGAGCAACCCGACATTCCTACCAGCTCCCTCCGCAGGAATGTGTTAGTTTCACCATCATTACTCTGGTGACATCATCACTATCAGCACAAATCACCATCATCATGCCATTATCATCATGAGATGCGGTATCAGTTTCATCGATATAATCTATAACTCCAATAGCCATCGTCATCAAGTAATATTCATGTCACCATGATCATTATGTACTTTTCATATCATGTATTTTTCATACCATCATCATGTAGTGTACATATCATCGTCATCACGTACTGTTCATATAATCGTCATCATTACACTCATAATGATAAATGATTTTATTCCCGAATCATTCACGGCTATTTACTATAATCATCCATTGCAATTCTAGATTAATTCCCTGGAGTCGTTCAATGTCACGATGTCCAAAGATGCTGTCGTTCACGAGACTTTCCCATTCCCTGGACGCTCGCCATCATTCCCCTCTCATTCATTGCTATCGAGCCCAGGGTCAGTGATGCACTGGGGATCCCTGTCGACTCGTTCTACATCGTTCTGTTAGTCACTCGGACTCCACCATCTCCACCACCACCTCCACCACCTCAACCACCATCTCCACCACCAACCCAACCCAACCACCACCTCCACCACCACCACCTCCACCACCACCACCTCCACCACCACCACCTCCACCACCTTCACCACCTCCACATCAACCACCACCTCCACCACCAACCCAACCACCACCACCACCACCACCATCACCTCCACCACCACCACCTCCACCATCACCTCCATCACCTCCACCACCACCACCTCTACTAGCACTTCCACCATCACCTCCACTAACACCTCCACCACCACCTCCACCATCACCTCCATCACCTCCACCACCACCTCCTCTACTAGCACTTCCACCATCACCACCACCACCTCCACTAACACCTCCACCACCTCCACCACCTCCACCACCACCACCACCTCCAAAGATCCCCCCCGTACAGCCTAAACAGACTGTTGGGGCAGGTACCGCTAGCGAGCAGCAACCTATGAAGGCCGATACGCTCCACGAGGGGGTGGGGGCGGCCAGTGCCACGCCGGGCCGCCTTTGTCTCCCTAGTGGCGATGTTTGCTGCACACCGCACCAGCTACTCATTTGAGGCCGAGTCGACCTAGGGGAGGAGGCCCAGGACCGGTTTGGATCATCGTCATCGGCGGTTGTGAGCGCGAAATCGGATTCGGGTCGCCGGGTTCGTGGCGTGGCTCAGGTCGCTAACCGCTACCGCCGCCACCACCACCACCACCGCCACCACCACCACCATCGCCACCACCACCACCACCACCACCGCCACCACCATCGCCACCACCGCCACCACCACCGCCACCACCACCACCACTGCCACCACCGCCAGCCTCTCCTCCACCGCTGCGGTAGCCCCGATCGCGGCGCCGCTGGGCGGTGGCGCAGTGCGAGTGGTAGCCGCTGTCCCGGTACCGCGGCGTCTCCGGGAATCGCCACTCGCCGGCGTCGCCGGGGTCGCTGGGGTCACCGGGGTCGCCGGGGTCGTTGGGGAAGTGGAGATTAGGAGAGACGGTGGCTTCTGGGAGGAAGATGATGGTGCTGATGGTGCTGGTGGTGATGGTGGGGATTGTGGGGATGGTGGTCATTGTGGGATTGATGGTAGTGGGGATTATAGTGGTGGGGGTGATGGTGGTGGAGATTATGGTGGTCGTGGTGGCAAGGATACTGGTGATAGTAGTGGTGATAGTAGTGTTGGTCAGAGTGGTGTTGGTTTTGGTGGGAATTATGGTGGCGACGGTGGTGGTGATGACGGTAGCGGTGGTGGGGATGGTGGTGCTGATGGTGGTGGTGGTGATGGGGGAGCGATGTTCGTCCAAGCTGCGGCTCCTGGGTCGTGAGGTCCGGCCAACAAGAGGAGGATACGCCAAAGATGACGTGCACAAACCCTGTGGCCACGAGAGGATGGGGAGAGATCAGGTGGATGATGATGATGATCATGACGAGGGTTGTGATGGTCGTGGTGAATATGATGGAGGTTATCATTATGATGGTAGTGATAGTGCTGATGATGATGAACAAATCTCCTTTGTTCAATGAACAATGGGCATTAGGGTTGCAGAGGTCCACTCTTCCAGACAGTGAATGAGTGGGCGAATCTGTGTGTGAGCAGTTGAGCGAGTGAGTGAGTGGGCCAGCAAACAAGCAAGCGGATGGGTTGGTGATTGAGTGGGTGGGTGGGTGAGTGGGTGGGTGAGTGGGTGGGTGGGTGAGCGAGCGAGCGAGCGAGCGAGCGGGTGGATGGATGAGTAAGAGAGCGAACGAGTGAGTGAGTGATTAAGCGGCTGAGTAAGTGAGCCAGCGAGTGGACGAGTGAGTGAGCAAGTAAGCAGCTGAGTGAGTGTTCGAATATGTGAGTGAGTGAGTAAT
>NW_027613839.1:0-33057 GCF_965212315.1 Lampetra planeri
ACATTTGCTAAACTTGAAATTCACTAACTATGGATGACAAACAGTCACAGTGGAGTCACCATTCAGAGACAAAGCATCCAGTTTTCAGGTCAAGCAGTGTTTCTTTCTACGGGTCATAAACACCACGCGTTACCCCCAGGGAAGACTGAAACACAGTGTCTGATTGGGAGGTTTGTATCCTCTTGGGGTCTGGGTGGTTTCCACGCCCTTGAACCCTACTTCTTTTGATATAATTATCATGGTCCTGCCACCATTATACCATATAATATCTCAGATAAACTTTTGTCTTGGCCTTACTTGACTTTATTTCTTTAAGATTACGGAAGTCCCCCTTCTGGCCCTACCCTCCCCTGGTACGAAAACAAATGTAAGGCTTACATTGGTCTTCCACTGACGTCCTATTGTACTTTTGCCTATAGATGTCATTCTGTCATTGATAACGTCACTCTTCTGGCAATCCCAGACATGAGGGTTATCTAAGGACACATCTGATGACTTGTGGGAACTTTTCAACGACATGCTAGCTTCCTGTTGTCTGCCACCTGAGTGGCAGCTATACTTGGACACTCTTTTTAAGTTATTTTCCAATCATGCTGTTATTCTCCATGGCCTCTTCCTCCTTGTGAGTTATCACCCAACCATGGTACTTCAGCCTGCCTCCCATCAGCTTCAGCTGGTTAGTCTGCTACTCAATCACCAGGCTGGGTGCCTACAGCCTCGATCAGCCAGCTCATTCCTCCACCTGCCTTCAGCCAGCCTTCTACCTCCACCATCTAACCCATTCAACCTTTTCCTCACAATAAACTCACTTATCATTCTACCACCAAGTTGGCTCTGTAGGACCACTCTGCTATTTGCATTGCAGCAGAAATTGCAAATAAATGCCATTTTTGAAAAGTAGTTCTGGACTTTGCAATGTCTGGCACATGTTTTCTCCATTGGCAAAAATTGTTTTCCATCTTGTGTTTCTCATATGCAGATTACTGTATTAACCAAAAAGCCTCACAGGTGTAGCTGTAGGCAATATGAAGTAACTCATTCCTGCCTATCTCTGAACCTGAACACCCAGGAGGGACAACAGGCACCTGTGACCCACGACTGCAGCAGGTGTTGGTTGCTAAGCCTGCATAAGGAAGCCAAAAGTGCCCATTTCCTCACATTTAAGATTGACTCCGAAAGTGGAGAAGAATAATTCTAGCTTCGGGCACCTCCTCTG
Organism: Lampetra planeri; assembly: GCF_965212315.1. NCBI lineage: Eukaryota > Metazoa > Chordata > Hyperoartia > Petromyzontiformes > Petromyzontidae > Lampetra > Lampetra planeri. The sequence goes on from NW_027613839.1 coordinate 1,217, forward strand.
GGTGGCTGCTTCCAAGAGCTTAGCTTCAAGAGCCACTCTTGGTCCTCCATCCAAGTGGGACACATTTCTTTGCTAGGCCCAGCTCTGTGGTGATCCTCTGTGCATATGACCCAACTTCATGGGGAGTTTAAAGGCCATTCCACTAGATGCAAATCAACATTTGGAAGATGTTTAGTGGACTTAATTCTGTGCACAGTGTAATTACAATAATCCTGTAGATATTGAGATAAGTGGAATGATTAATGATTAAAAAGTATAAAAGTGGTTTTGGTGTTTATTTGTGAAAATGACTAAATTTGCCAGAAGAATAATTTGACACAGTACTGCAGAAAATGTTTGATAGGGTGGCATGGTGGGAGTAGTAGTTGTTCCAGCCTACAGGTGTGAACGTGAACGTGAATGTTTGTCCATCTCTGTATTTCCGCCACGTGCTTGACAACAAGTCTTGGGCGCAAATGCACCATGAGTGGATTCATAATTGTTCACCCTCTTGTAAAATGTAATATTGATAAATTGTTAGATTATCTCTATGAGGGGCATTCAACATCCCATAGAGAGAAATTAAAAGCTCAACAGGACAGCTCTGGGGAAGGTGGAAGCAAATAAAGCAGTAATTCAGGAATATGTAATCAGCTCATCTGGCAGTCGCGTTCATCATAAACTCAACAAATTTGACGAAGCACAGACAGTACATCGGAACATTTGTGCATAATCTTTCACTTGTCAGTTTGATAAAGGATAAATAGTGACCTGCAGGGCCACTGTGCCATCACACCCCTGTCAGGGACACCTCCTCTGCACGATGATGTCCAGCGGCAAAAGACAAGGAAAGAAGTCAGATGAGAAAAGAAGAACAGGCAGACAAACATGAGAGGCCTCTGTAGTCAGAGCAAAATGTCTCAGAGCCAGTGATGGAGGTGAATAGAAGTCTTTGATAAACAGAGGTGGACAGACTCGGTCCTCTGATGCACCGAACTCACTGACCTGACCTCAAATAACTCACTGAGCTATCCACTGTTTTTTCTTCAAATGTGCGAAATCCAAAGAATCAAATTGTGCAGCCATCTATATAATATACGTGCAGACATCCATCCATATTTCAAATGGAATAATACATGTATCATGAACTCATGATGTATGCACTCAGACACGGTTGGCTCAATCACTTACTTTTCCACTAGATTATCAAAAGAAAAAAGTAAGACATGTAAGTTGGAAGCCTCAGATACCATGAACTCATGTTGGACAGCATATTTCCGTATGGGGAGAGGTGGTTGAAAAGGAGCTGAAAATCAATGTGTGGATGCGGCTGGGTTTCCTCTCATCAAAAAAATCCAAGAACAAATGGATCAGGAAATTGCTTGTATGAAGCCTCGCACCTCTGCATGTGTGTGTGTGTGTGTGTGTGTGTGTGTGTGTGTGTGTGTGTGTGTGATTCCTTGATGTTCTGCTCTGTTGAGTTTTTATCTGCTTTCACCTTCTGAGAGGGAACATGGTGATGTGGTGATGTGGTGACAGGAGATTTTGTGATTATATTATATTATATTATTATATTTGTCATCTTAGTTTGTTATCATAAATATATGTGTTGTGATTTGGTTGGTTGGTTTCTTTACAGTCACTCCACTTAACTAAGAATTCAAATGATAAAAATGGGCAGTAGGGTATGCTGACATACTTGTACATCATGAGATATGTGCATTTTATATGTAATTTATACATTTTTTTTTTAGATTATTTTAGATTATTGTTTTACATTCTACATTTCTACAATACTCACTTGTTTGGAAGCTGAGTTTCAGCTCCAGTTCATCAATTATTTCAGTCTACCTTCCTGAATACTGTATTCTGCCCTCTCCTCCTCATCATCTTTTCCCTCTGTACACTGCTGGGAAAACACACACGCACATGCACACATGCGTGCACACACACACACACACACACACACACACACACACACACACACACACACACACACAGATGACACTGAAGGCAGGGGGTCCACTGTGTCAGTCTCACCCCTCTAGTTTGGCATATGCCAGCTCTTGAACCACTGCACCACTCACCGGATTGACTCTCCATTAAAGGAGCAGACAGGCTGCAACTACTTTGCACGAAGCGGTTTGACTTTCAGTCAGTGCCCTGGGGCTGCCTTTTTCAGGGATTCAATCAGCAAGCGTGTTTGTGTCTCTGTTTGAGCACACTGAGGGGAAACTAGCAATATACCTTCATTCAAATGATCTGCAACACAGGGGCCATATTCACGAAACCTTCTTTGGAAAGAAAATCTTCAATTTTTGTCCAAACGTCAGTCTTAAGAATAGAAAGAGAAAAAATCTTTTCAAATAAAATTCTTAAGTTTGTAAGTTTCTACTCAAGAAAAAAAAAATTGAGAATAAGTGGTGTTCTTGAAAACAAAGTGCTTTTTCCTTCACGATCTCAAGTTTAAGACAATCTTGAGCTTGTCTTATAATTCCTGCCGGCAAAAGGTAAGCATCTAATATCATATTTTTCAACAAATTGTTGACAAGTTTGGACAAGTACGTAGTAAGCGCCTCATTGATTCCAACTAACATTGTGTTTGTTTTGTGTTTCTTGAACTTTCTTATGAACGTCTTCATTTATTTCTTAAAACATTACTTACGATTTTTCTTCAGAACAGATTGGAGAATCTGGCCACAGGCCGTATGTTCCTTCATTGACATTCTTTCCTTCTTGCTCCTGAACATATTTCTTGGCTTAAGAGGCCTGTGTATTTTTAGTGTTACAGGCAGACAGCAGCCATATGAAATGATGAACGATCATTTTATCCCAGTTACCAAACATTACTTCAATGCTGAAGAAACAGAGAGGCATGAGCATGTTTCTCACCACCTGTTAAATGAAGTCCAATTTTCACTGGCGCTTCCTTCTTGGTACAGTTGGCCAACTCCAGAGAAAAACATCTGGCGCTCTCTGGCTTCCTGGATGTTTGGCTGTGTTCCGCTGCCACTCGGGTACTTTGGCTCTCCATCATTTTGAGCTGGGCACGAAGCCGACTATCAGCCCCTGTGCGTTTGTGAGAACTGGAAGTGGAGTCAAAAATGTGGAGGCAGGTGAGAGCCTGTGTGAACCAACAAGACAAAGCAGCAAAGGAAACTGAGCTAAAAGTGACTGAAAACTTCGACAATCACACAATACATTCAGTTCCCCCCTCTGGACTGACAACCATCTTTGTGTCATTTGTCTCTTTTGTTTCTGTTTTCATTTTCTATTCATATTCTGCAGCATTCATACATCTATATTACTGTTTCAAACAATTTGTTGTTCCTAGTACATGTGTCGAGCTCGAAACTGCAAGTTTTAAGTCAGTGAGTGTCAATCAAACTTTTCTTGATGCAAATGCTTTCCTAGAAATGTTACACAGTCATAGCTCTACAATAATTGGTAGAGGTTCATACAACACAGATGCAATCCCATATACTATACTAGATATTATACTAATATTAATACTATTACTCGAGCACAGTGATTCTCATCATCACTGGCCACAGTGATGGATCAGCTTTAGCGAAAATTCATGTAGGAAAAACATATTGTTGCACTTTATTGAGCCCAATTCAAGATCATAGACAATATTTCCTTTCAAACTGGACAGGAAATACATGTAACAAACTTCAACGCTAAACAACGGACATTTCTTTGAAAGACAAACAAAGACTCAATTTTCATTACATTGCCATCTCTGCTCAAACTCCTTCTCCAAAACAAACGATCGACTCATCTGATTGCATTGACTGCAGTGGTGGTTTTATATGCCCCCTTGAATCTGGACGGCCTATCACCCTCGTTGCCAGACCCTACATTGTTCTAGATGGTCTGGTTCTCCAGGCAATGTATATGCCGTGAGCCCAGTGCATACATGACTGAAACGCTGTATTCATTTCAGTTTAGCAAAAAAACCTTCTTCTACTTTTGTGCAATCAGTGCTGATTTAAATTGCTACCCCTTCCTGGACGAACCTGGTCTGCTCCTATCCCTGGGTTAATGGGCCTTGTCTGTCTCTTCTCTTTTCCTTTACGTGCCTATATGGACTTTTTCATCGCTGCTCTCACAGCCCACTCCTTCTCTCCCTGACCCAGTCACACTCATCCCCATGCAGGACACACTCCAGTGGGCCCCCTGGCTCTATTCATTTCATGCCCTTCACTCTGCAGGCCACCATTCTCTCTCTTTCATTCCTTTGCGATCTCTTCTTGTGTACATTATCTCGATCTGCTTGATGTACACAGTCCCATTTGCTTTACCTGTGATGTCCATTTCCTCCATCTGCTCCTCCCTTCCTGTAAATTCCTGTTTTCCTTCTTGTTCCCTTTGTTCCTCCCCGCTCTCATCTTCTTTATTCTGTCCACTGCCTCTTTAATTTTCTACATATTTTCCAAATCCCCCCAAACTGCTTTACAGGCGTGGTGTGCAATTTACTGCCAACACATCTCTCATGGGTGAGGTATAGCACCACATTGAGATATAATATAGAATCTGTCATGCAGAAACATTACAGGACATAAATATTTATTCTCTCCTCTCGGTCGGTGCCACCTCCATCTTCATCTGTTCCTCTGCGGGACTCCCTTCCTGCCTTTCCTTCTCTCTCTCTTTCTCTTCTCTCCATGTTTCCTAAGACTGCTCTTGTTCGAGCATTGCGCCGGGTTAGGTCCAAACATGCTTGTGTTCACCCACTGAGGAAAAGGCTCTTGTTTATCAAAGAAAAACACTTCTAGAAATTGATCCACCATATCGAAGAATCTCACCTCTGAATGAGTAAATCAATTTCTGTGGCGCAAACCAGAGCGATGCGTGTTTTGGCAGCCCCTGGTTGAAAAGCAGTCCATTTGACAACGCTGCAGGTAAAAATGATGAAACACCCAATACAATGCTGCTATTCCCTCACGTGGAATACTGTATCTCACCCATTTCTCCGAAACCTACGGCAGTATTTCATCCAGGCCTCAACTTAAATCCGTGAAAACAAACAACTCAAAAAGACACTATCGTTGATCAGATTATTCTTCATTCCGCCTCAAGTTTTTCCCAGGGACAAGTGAAAACACTTCATCGCAGACTAAACTGAAAGTCAATATTGAGATAATTTGCTCATTAAGTCAGAAACCCCCCAAACAAAGCGGACAGAACAATTATAACAGTCCCACCAGCGAAAGGCTTTGTGTAGCTGCCGTAATTAGAACGCTCATACTTTATCTACTTCTCTTTGTATTAATGTTTAAATAATTGACTCTGTGTGATTAACCTGTTCTTGGATCCTATCTGATGTACTTTAGACAGTCGCTCCTTTTCACTGGCAATCACCAGTGCTCACAGCCGGCGATGTACAATTAATGTCCTCAAGCAGTGGAGGCTTATTTACAGCACTTTGTTACGACTAACCGCAAGGCTTTCTCATGTTTTACGCTTCTCGAGATGGTTTAAAATCACTTTACGAAGGTTAAATTGTTGTGAACAGTGTCGAACAGAGAAAAGGTTCCCGTTTGAACCTGCAAGCCGGCTGGAGCCATCTGTGTGTTATGTTCTCCTACAGCGGGTTTGCTCCAGGTACTCCGGAAAGGTCTGACATGAACCAAAAGGTCTTAATTGTCAGAGTAAAAATGATTTATTGATGGATGAAATAGATGACTTGTCTGAGACCCGTATCACTCCCTCACAGACTAGATGAATTTGTCAAAAAACAAAAAACAAAACCTCTGTTTTACTTGAAGTTGGTTCGACTATTGTTACGACTGGGGTGAGGCACAGGTTAGGTTTTAGCTTTTTAAGGATAAAACTGCAGACAGCAACTGCAACCCTGGAATCTGGATGCTTTGATTTGTTGCATGGGAAATAAATTATATTGCAAATACTTTTTATGAATTTCTGAATTATGAATGTTAAACGCCTGAGCTGGGACAGTTCCAGTTGGCTGAAATACGTGTTATTTGGCAGACTGATACGGTCGCCTCTGCACAGACTCTAACATTACTAGGTCTACTGGCTGGGGGATTTATAATGATGTCCAGCCAGCTCCATTCATGTTCATTCACACATACAATGCAAAATTACAGTCTGAGCGGGAATAACCGTAAATAAACATGATGCCACCAAAGTGCCTCTTGATCCTGTAAAGCACGATAATGCTGAAAAATTGTAGTTACCAGAGACCTGAGAGACATAAGAGGGCACCAACTGGTTAAATTAAAACCCAGTGAGGTAGAGCGTTGGTTCCCACAATGCCTGGAGCTCTGAATCAGCACCGGGACGACTGAGACAAGGTATCAATCACAGCGCAAATGTGTCAGTCCTTTCAGTGTAGCTCTCTGCACAATCAGCGCAGGTCCTACAAGTGAATCAGCAGAGCTATTAAACCTGAATTAAAATAGATTGTAAGTAATGAAAGATGATGTTTTTATTTTTTATTTTTTTGTCAAAGATCATGCTCGGCCGTTCGATAAGCAGGATGCATTCAGTGTAATTCATGAAGACGTACAGTATACGTACATGCTTTGACTATTAATGTATGCTAATGCATTTGCAGTGTTAGACGCATGAGGGACTGATTTATTCTAGTATGACTGTTTACACCAGTCATTTTTTCCCACCAAGCATACGTGTTGGAAGCAATTTACGACAGCACAATGTATGAGGGCAAGGATGACAAGGTATTTATGATGTTGCTGGATGTATGTGCATGAGCGTGAGAGTGAGTGCATCTGGATTAAGGAGGGGTTTTTTGCTCTGATGCATCCGTGCTCGCCCAGGCGTCCCTCTCCTACCTGTCCTTGTTACATGACTGCTGCCTGTAGCTGGCACCACCTACAAGCCTGCAGTAATTAAAGTGTTTGATCTGCTTTCCCCTCCCCACTGAGACACACATTTCCAGCCCAGCAAACACTATGGTATTGCCATCATGATCAATGACTGAAGGAGAGGCGAGAGCCACAAACTGACAGTGTGGAGATTGAACAAGGGGGGGTGGAGTGGGGTGAGTTGAGGTTGGGGGAGGGTGGTGGTGGCGGTATAGTCAGGGAGGGGAAGCAGGTGGAGAGGAGAGGCAGAGTAGGTTAGCTGAGACAAGAGCAAAGAGGACATAAGCGTGGATGAAATGAAATTAAAACCGATCTATTTATACACTTTCATACATGTTAAAAGATGTAACGCAAACTGCTGGATTGTGGGGTATGCAGCCCCCTTCCTACCGCCCTTTACAGATGTGTATACACACACACACACAAATGTTTTTGTTTTGTTCGTTTAACTGTCCTGTCCTGTTCACACAGCCAGTATGGGAGAGTGGGTGAAGTGGAGGTGTGGGAGTAAACCTAAAACTATTATTTCATTGTTTGTTTTTTTGATCGGCTGCTTATAGTTTGTCTTTTAGCAGAATTACACATTCACAACATGGAACATGGTGGAAGAGTGTAGCATGCTCATTCAAATTTTATGGCAGATCTGTTTAACATCCATTTTTATACATTAGCCTTAGGGGAGGTATGTGCTCTACAGAAGATGCTTGCTACCCGTTTTCCTTATTGTGTCAGAAAATCCCATTTTCAGAATGACACTGTTTTGTATTTCATGCATTTCTCAGCAAACAGATGACAACTTGGAGAGCATAAACCGCAAAAATGTAAGACCTACATATTGCAGAAATACATGTTGATGTAGTAAATGAACGCAGCAGTGACGTTGTCACACACAGACTGGTCCTGTAATTGACATGGACATGAGAGGACACCAGTTCATTACTCAAGCAGAGTAATCCCTTTCATTGACTGAAGTGTCCATCAAGTGTTTGATACAAACATTCATGAGTACTGTACAGTCAGGAGCTGAGATGCAGCTAGATGTTGCCATGGTGATGCTAACTTGCTAAATGATGAGATAGAGAGACAAGGATTCAGCTGAGAGAAACATAAACCTAGATATTTTTATAATGTTAGAAAGTGGAGACTTTGTGGTGGTATATTTGTGGAAAATACTGCTTATATCAATATAATTTACTTTCCCCTTTGAAAATTCTCCCTTTGCTTAACATTATGAGGAATAATCTACATAGGTTATTCATTTCATCTTTACAGAGTTGATTTTTTTTTTGTCCTGTTCGACAGTCTGGACATTCAGTTTTATTTCATGGAGAAGGAGCTGCCCAGACTCTGGCCCCTCCAAGGTATGAATCTTTATTATATTTCATTGCATTGAATTGGGGCGATGCTTCCACATCGGACAGGAGCAGTATTCTGGGGGGATGACAAACAGAGAGAGGCCACAGAGGTGTGGGGGTGGAGAAGACAAAACCAGAGAACAAAAACAGTGACAACAACAAGAGATTTGGGCTGGGGGGGGGGGGGCAAAACACCGTAATGCATCAACATTTACAACAATAGTAATCATACTATACAAATTTAATTGCGTATAAGATAGAAAAGGGGTATTTTCTGGCACAAAAAACCACTGATGTATGAAGCATTTCATTTTTGCAGTGCTAATAGTAAAAATGTTCCCATCATTTGGATATCATCCAAAATGGAATGGGTCTGTTCGTAAGCCGTCCTACACCGTTTTTCACCGTCACCGGGTTTGATGGATGGACAGTCTGACAGAGTTAAAGCACAGGGTGGTTTATTTACAACAAAAACTGTTGGAAGCGAGCAGGCAGGCAGGAGCATGCTGAGGAGAAACAAAATGCTGCTGGTTCCACGACACCAGGAGACACACATACTAGAGAGGATGTGAGTCTGAGGAACAACAGACTCTACTGGAGACAAACATTAAAAAAAACTCATGAGGTCGTCAAAACTCTCACAAACTGAACGACACTGCCGCCATCAGAGATTGCAGACAAACTGGTGAGAGGCTGCTGATAAGATGATTGGTGGCAGATGTGCACCGGAGCTGGAGACGGAAAGGGGAGGAGGCTAGCACACACACACACACACACAATTACACACACAAGACAAGACAAGGAGATCATTAAACAAACACAATACGAGCGTGGAAAACAGGTACACAGGACCCAAGTGTTGAATACTAACACACACTCCAACATTTCCTTACAATCATCTCAAAGTTTCTTGGGGCTTTCACACCAGGACCGAAACAAAGTTTGTGTTGTTGCTACACTGAAACTTGTTTCGGATTTCGCACTGCACAAATACCAGCGATCCAAATCATACCGTGACGTTCCACCCTCATTACGTTCGTTTGCTGCGTCTCCCTGACTAGACATTGATTGACTATAAGGAGGCGTATGTATGACACAGTCACGGCATCAAAACGCTCAAATTAGCCAGTTACCACTGTTTACCAGTCTGTAAAAAATACAAATGAAGAAACACATCTTGACAACGATGCTGTTATGGTGCTACCACCAGCAGCAGCAACGTCATGACCAACATGGAGACTAGTTTGGTTATCTCGGATGAATGTCCTAGTCGTTTCGGAAGCTTTATTGTCGCCGTCAGAAAAGGAGAAGATGATGATGCAAGCCAAAAGTCTGAAAAGTCAGGAAGTCTGCACCAAACAAGGCAGGTGTGAAACCCCCCTAATTCTAACACGCAGACAAAAGGCATGTGCTCACGCTAATAACACGCAGTCTAGTTTCATCATAACTCATACAAGAAAGTTTCATGGTTCCCTTGGACCACAAAATAGATTTTTTTTCTGAGCTACTGACTCCACCATAGCTGCAAAGATGATCAACTGACATGTATATAGTACACTCAAGAGGATCATGTGCACACACACTTTCTGTCCAATACACCTAAAAAATGCAAAAAAGCGTCTACACTCAGACACAACACACACATACTTTCAAACGCATCTAAACATGTGGTCTAGCATGTACAGTAACTAGGATATTATACTGCTGGGAGATTTCATATGTACAGGTACACACACACACACACACACACACACACACACACAATTGAACATCTTGGTATTTCATTTTCTAATCAGAGGAAACCGGTCCTGGCTCTTCCTGGATGCAGAAACCACAGCGTGACCAACACATGACGCTGACAGTGGTCCAAGCAAAGGAGCTGAGCAGCATGTTGATGGCGTCCCATGTGTTCTCGCCAATTTAGTTCCTGTATACACACAAAACAGAGATGACACATGCCCACAGACCTGCTCACACCCAATGCTTGAAGCCTCCACGACGTTTGTCTTCTCACTCTCTCTCACACACACACACACACACACACATACAAATGCTATTCTCCGCCTCCGAACCCTCTCCACCAGCCGGACAGCCACCCCTCCCAAGCCTACGTCACTTATCTCAACAACTGTGGCTGGCTGACCTTGGAGTAGCGAGGACGGTTCAGAGACAGACAGGTTGCGAGAGGGAGTCCCTATTCATCTTATGTCATCATGCCAGACTCGTCAAACAAGCTCAGGGAAACAATCCCCAGGAAGGGAACACTGCAAGCATCAGTGGCCTGAGTGGCATGATCCATCAAATTACCTGAGCTCTCTGGACTGTGGCCCAGTGCCATAACAGGAAGAGGCTGCGGGCTGACGTCTAAGCACAAAAAAACAGGAACGTGAGACTCCCCCCGTTGTGATACGGGATCACAGTCTTTACCATTACGTTTATTTTTGGCAAAGCTTTGCTCCTCTTCTTTGACCTTGTCTCACCACTGTGACTTTGTTCCTTCTTCTCACTCCTAATTCAAGAATCATACATGAAGTCACTTTTACACCCGTTCATCCCAGAAATAGTTCGCTATTACACCTTCCGTTCTGCACAACAGACCTTTTAAAAACAGGCCATGTGTGTGCCTGATCAAATTAAAATTACTAATCATCCCACTCAATGTGTGTCGCGTGTGACTATCCATGGTTTGATAATGATGGTTTCCTTTGTGAAAACACACACCAGGGAGGCATTATTACGCCTCTGTAAACAAAGAGGAAGAAAGTGGAATCTCTAAGTTTTTTGGACAGATGCCCATCCTCGTCTTCACTTCTGCTACTATCTCTTACTTCCCATTCTATCATCCTTGCACCCTTGTGTCACCTTATTTTCTGCATCTGCCATTTTCTTAGGTTCTGGTTTAATCTTTTTTTAGAAAAAAAAGACACCTCTCCAGTTCCACTGCTGTAGTTTTTTTTTTTTTGTTCTTCTTCTTCTTACATGGTAATCAGTTTGCAAATCAGTGCGGTGTCAGGGAGAGTGTTGCCAAGTTGTCTGGATCACTCTGCCTTAATCTGTGAGACGGTGGAAATGATGCGGACTGCGCCGCACACTAGTCTGGAGTGGATTCATGTTTTAAGGGAGGCTTAGACGACATGGAAGAAAGAGATTATTTGAGAAATGAAGTGGTCTATAAAAATAACACCAGTACCCCGAATGTGACAGAAAAGAGGCTCATGTGTTATATACTCTTTAAGATACATTGATATATTATATTTCACTACGTCGGGGCGGTTTGGGATCCGTTTACTGCTCCCCCCATGTTGAATAATGATTCTTTGCAAATTAAAATAAAACTTGACTGACCAAGATAATTTATGAGAACATGATTGTGCTGACGCTTATTCGCTTTGTGTTCCTTCAACCAGAATCTAAACTCACAGTAACGTGTCAGAGGTTTTTCCTGACATAAATGTCTATAGAGAAAATAGTTAAAGGTAAGTGGCTGAGAAAGAATAGGATGGAATAAAACAAGAGAAGGAAGAGGTTGATTTTATATCAGGATTACTCCCCTGTCGTACCACAAACTCCGTGGTAAGTTAAGATGAGAGAACGAGTGTGGCAGTTGTTCTTCATTCAGTTATGGCCTTGACTGTATCAGTAATGAATATCATTGTCTCGAGGCTGGGAGCTGAAATAATGTGTATGCATAAAAGGCATGGGGACCATGTGTTCCTGCACAAACTGGTATTTATGAATGTGCGGTGAGGATGTGAGCAATTTATGGTTGTGAAGTGGAAACAAAAATGAAGCAAGACGGAATACAGAAATACAGAGACTTTTATTTCATTGTATTATGGTCATAGCTCCCTTGGGTTGGCTGAGGGGCCTTGTCAATGCTCTTACAGGTCATAGAGAGACATTTCAAGTCAGTGTCATCATGACCATTTGAGAGTACTAGACTGAGAAACCATTTCTGTTGATCACTAGAAAACTGTTCACTTTTCATGCCTTTATTTATAGTTTGTCATGTTTTTGTCCTACTTTCTCTTCATTGAATTCAAAAAGCTGCTTTAGACTCCATAGCTGATTTGTTTTCCGCGTTCAGTAGTTTTTATTTGTAATTCCAGAAACTAAAACATTTCCTTTTCTCCACTTCTCCAATGAGTTTCTTCATTTCATTCTGTTAAATTATTCTCCTTGCTGTTGTTTTTATGGTGGTGCCTAATGTGTAGTGTAAGCAGCATTTCTATATGCAAATGATTAATTAACTGAGTGAAAATTGACTAATGGTCACAGATGGGAATGGAATGCTGGTGCTTGTGTGTACATGTACAAAAACATTGCGCACACACAGCCTTGTAAATGTGATCGACTACAACCCCCCCAGTTTTAGGTGTTTTTCTGGTTTTACATATCTGGGCCTGGGACGAATTTGAAGTACAGTGGAGGACATCAGCAGTGGATTAACAAGCAAAACTAACAAGGTACATTTCCATCTGGGTCTGCCGCTGCTCCTTTTCAGAGCACGTTCACACCCAAAAGTCCAAACCAACGTCCGCACCTCTTTTGGATGGAGCAAATTTTGGTACCCTGGTCCGGATCATGGTGCGGGAGAGCTTTCACATCTGTAAATTTACTTCAGATCAAAAAGTCCAGAAGTCCAGATGAAACAAGCTAGGTATGAAACCCCCTTTAGAAAACTATGCTCCTCTTCATTTAGCTTGGCATACAGCAGTGGTTTTAGAGGGGAAGTCACTTTCGTGGACCAATGGGGACACACCTCCAACACCCCCAGCTATGCTGTCCACTGTCCAGATGTAGTTTGGCTCATGAAATGCAATTATCTCAGGTGTGGGTGGGGCCAGGAGACAGGGACAGATGGATGGATGTTTGGGGAATTAGCCCGGGGTTGGCTGATTTATACGCTGGAGCACCAGGAGAGAGCTGAATCAGCAGGGCAGGGAAATCCTGTGTGTGTTTGTAATAAACAACTCCTCTCCAGGCTGGTCTCTTCCTAAGATTTCATCCCAGAAGTGAGAACCTCTGAGAGGCCTCTGCCCCATCTGGATCTTGTGCGAGCCCCTTTTCATACCAACGTTCCCTGTGGACCACAGGATGTCATTGAAGCTGCTCCAACAAGTTTATTGATCATTTAAATTGTCATCAAAGCGCTGAGTCATGACACAAACGCACACATAATGCCGACAGCAAAGCTTGGATTAAGCCGCAGTACTTGCCCAGGGAACAAACAGGAAGACCTTTCCTTGAAATCCCTCTGAGGTGACATGAAAAACAAATAAAGCTGGCTTGTTATCATTAACGTGTTGCTTTCAAGAGATACTTAGAAAATCCCTCGAAAGCCTTTTCTTGTTGAATTAGTTCTGAACTACATAAGAGAGGATATAAGGACTTTTGGAGGCATATGCATATGAGGACGAAGCACGGAGAAGAAACCAGATAAGGTTTTTCCTAATTAGGGATGATTTTCCACCAACAGTAGCTTCAAGCATGTAAGCGTTCCTCCACTCCTCTCCCATGACGCTTTAGAAGTCTGAAGCAATATGGGAATCTGCCCCACATGAGTGACATAGATACTCAGCTGGCCAAAAGTTGTTTATATACAATTTACTACAACATATTCGTGGACTTCTTGCCGTTTCCTGACCTAATTTCAGATAAATATTTTCCTTCCTCCATGTATCTCTTGAAAGAAATTCACTATTGTTTTTGTTTCCCACTCTCCCACAGTTTCTTGGCACTATCTGAATTGGAATGAAATTGTGTTTTTGCCAAAAGAAAATAACAGGGCATTTTATGTAACAAGGAAGCACATTGAGGAATAAGAAGTGCCTTGAGCAAACACCTTGCCAACACTGGAAGAAGGGAGAGAAAGGAGGAAGGCCAGATCGATGGACGGCGCAACCCAAAGCTCATTTTTAAGTCCAGGGGGGAGTTATTCGTGCAGGAGCCGTGGCATTGGAGACGAGGGAGTAGACACACGCACACATTTGCCTACAGATGTGATGGCATCAGCAGGAAACATGGCTCTCCTGGGACTGCAAACGGTCTGCTAATATGCATTCCGACTGTACCGCCACACATGCCCTTACAAATCACCAGCCTCACAGCGCCGCTCAACTTGCCATCCCTCTGTCGAGCATATACACAGAGGCGGCTAATCGGGACCATCCATTATATGAGGGCAGCTTTGTTTTAGGCCACTGGCCATTCATTGTGATGGATGTGAAGGAAGGTTGCGGGAAAGACGGAAAAAAGTGAGAAAAGGTACAGATTAAATGAGCCATCTACAGGACTCAAGTATATAAAACGCACTGGCGCATGATTTTAGAGCAATATATATTCCATTAATTTGTTACAAGTAATTCTGAACTAATTTGAACTCTCAATTCTGGGCACACACTTATGCGGTTACGCTCTTTGCGACAAATATGATTCTGTCGTATTAACAGCTCCAATCTCTTTGCAGTAGACTTTTTTTTTTTTTTTGCTTTGCCCCACCATGCCCTGAATTGGTTACATTTATGCAGCAACACAGCAACACTAAACGACATCCACTTTAGTGTCTCAGAGCACATTGACTGGGAACCAATGGAACGTGTGTAAAAGCTGGAATGACAAATCCGTGCTGTGTGAATTTGTAGCACTGTAACATTGAATAGAGGCACACAGGGGTGCCTATACAGCTCCGTAGTGGAGTGTGAGCCAGTAAAACAATGACAAGCCCTATCTACCCACCCCAGGGTGGCTCCTGTGAAGTCTGGCGTATTAAAGTGAGCCCTGCGATAAAGCGGATTTTTGCACAGTTCAGCCAAGGGGGGGAGATGCACCCACTCTCCTTATGTATTCACGTCGTGCAGCATATTGTTTGATATAATCAACGTGGACCAGAGGGAACTGCAGCAGTCAAACTCATAGTTTTTCCAAGGGTGATATAAGGCTGAGCAACAGTGACATTATTTATGCAGATTCCAATACATGGCTGTGTGAAATATTACATTTGAGGGAACACGGTTTGTTAGGTTTTAGAGAAGCCCTGACATATTAACAGGCAGCCGTGTAGTGTGTGTGTGCGTGTGTGAACTGTGCACATACTGGTGTGTATATGATGTCTATATAATCTTGCAGTGAGCAGGGCACATTCTGTGTCAGAAGCTGGTCAAATGCGGACCACCTTTATAAACGTCCAGTCAGGGTGCAACTCAAGATGAAAGATGATGATGATGGGACTGTACCACCAGAGCTATTTTTCTGATTGTCAAAACTCTGCAGATAGTCCACAATCCTACTTTGCACTTATATGCATAGTTATGCCCTCTGCAGGTTGAGCGATGTTTTTGTAGCAAAAGTACTACTACTTGTAATTCAGCCAAGCCAAAGTTCAGGCATTATTTGTCATTACCTCTGCCAAAGAGGTTCTATTTTTGCTGGCGTTCTGTCTGTCTAAAACCAAAATATCTTGTACACTGAAGCTATTAATGTCACTGTTTTACCCTTTACAAATAAAAATATTACAGGTCTACACATTTTATCACCAAATATCTCCTTGAAACCTCAAGTCAAACCTTGCACATGAACGTCACAACTACACAAACACAAACAACTCTGTTTGTGCCACACAGCGCAGCTAGCAAGAAAACGATGGCGAGTGTAATATTCAAGTATAACTAATTAGCTTTTAAAGTTACAACACAGAAAACCTAAATGCATCTTAAAAGGCTGTACAGTCATTTTTCCTACCTGTAAAGGGGAATAATAAATGAGAAACACAGACACAATGTTGCTTCGGTCACGTCCAGTGTTGTAATGGATGAGTGAAAACAACGTATTCCTCTCTCCTGCACTAGCTCAGACAAAAGCAATCAAAAAACGATAACAGACTGGAGAAACTTCCAAAGAAATGAACCTAGAAACAATCTAAAAGAGTAACCAGACAAATCCTTTCTATCTTGTCACTCTATGCTCGTTTGCCTGGCAGACCAGAATAGTAGATTACAGATCACTCCATCAGCAGATCATAATGAATTTCACCTTACCTCTGTAATGAATCATGATACTCTGTTTGTAACCATGTACTGTCATGAATTAAGTAATGATTTGCTCTTACGGTCTTTTTTAGCACATTCAACATTATAAGCATTTTAATAAGCAATACATGTTCATTTGGAGAAATGGCCCACATGCCATGTGAAATACATCTGGAAAAGGAACCATTTTATCATGTTGTATAACATAACATGATAAAACCTCATAACGATGATGCGGTTGGTTTAAGGGGGTTGGATTTGCCACCCCCACACTTTGGCATCCATGCATCCGAGGGGGAGCCCAACAAGGTTGGAATTCTGCTATGAGTGTTTGACAGCAAGGGATGTGATAGCTAATGTGAGTCACGGCCTTAGTGGAGAGACGGGTGGTGGAACGGAGTGATACTATCAGGAACCAAATCCTCTAAATGCAGCTCTGAATGAAAATGAAAATAGATAAAGCTCGGAGGAAACATCATAGAAAGTGTATTATTAGACAAATAGGAGATTTGCAACACTGAAATATCACAATATCAGTACCCAGTGGCAAATCGTATGGCTGAATTCTGAGGACAGCGCATGCTTTTCCTCTTGGTCTGCTAACAAGACATCTGGGCAGTGTGTGTGTGTGTGTGTGTGTGTGTCACAGGGTCAGTGACTGCTGGTTGTTTAAGATTAGTGAAGGTTTCTGAGACTGTCAAGAGGTTATTTCATGAAATATTTGTGAAACGTCGCCTACTGAAATAACATTTTCACTCAACTTACATTTTTGTGGTCTCCCACATCCTACACATCTGTAGAAAACCTCTCACACTGTCTACTGCTGTATGGTCGAATTACTCCAAAAATGGCACCAAAATAGGAAAAAGCTACTCCTCTCATTTTAATGAACTGATCCAGTTGAGCTCCTCAATATGTTGACCTGATTAATTATTTGTTCATCCAAGAAACAATCCATTTTGGCTCATGTAATTGTTGTGGTGGAATGAGTCATTTTGGATGTGTTCCTTGAAACTAAGCACCAATAATGAAAGAAAAGAGCAAATATGTAGCAGTATGCGGGAGCCGTTCTCCACCAGGGGAATAGGTAGGTGGGAAGGGAGACAAGAGAAGCTCCTATTACACCCCTCCATTAATTAAAACTAACGACTCCAGGTGCTGCATGGCGCCGAGCAGAGGAGCGGCCAAGCGGCGTGTTTGTGTTGCTGGTTTGCCTTCATTACCACCTCCATCCATTCTCCTTAAGGGTCTACCACAGCATTGACTCCCACTGCAAGAAAAAAAAGGAGTGATCTAAATGCAAATGGTACGTTGATGCATTATAAAGGGATGAGGAGAAGCGATGTGGGTAGAAAAAAATGTCCTGCCTTTTCGCAAAGGTGGAGTAATCTCAATGATGGCCGTTGGTCAATAGCAGTATCAGACTTCTAAATGTTCCCCAAAAGCATGAGAACGGAAGAGGCCGTGTCTCAGCAGCTAAAGAGTCGATTAACATGTTCTTTTCGCAGCCTTTGAGTGAGCCTCTGATCAATGGAAGACGGGAAGAAAGCGAGAGAGCAACTCTATTTTTCTGATTGTCTGAACTCTGTGTCTATTCCCACCCCTGTCCTTTTAAATCACACCAGGTCCTTGTGAGTCTTAAGGTCATCAGACGTCACACACACACTGTGTGTGGCTCTACCTGAAGGCAGCACTGTGCCAATCCGTAATTATGACAAATAGGTACCTTCTTGATACTGCTGGCAAAACTGAAAGTATAAAATATATTTTATAAACATGGAAAAAGGATTTGAAGGAAGCAGATGTCTGTCTGTTAGCTGCATACAGATGAAATATAAAACAAGGCTGAATTATTCAGTTTGTGAAGAATTCTGGACTAACATAATTACCATTCATTGCTTGCTCCGATCACAGATCCCAGTTGTGCTGGAGCCGATCCCAGTTGTTCCCAGGGATCTATGAGGCGACAGTGAGAACCACAGCACCACTCTGTCGCTCCTAATATCATTGAGTCATATTATAAAGATATGAAATGTAGTTTTGTGTGCACGTGCAGCACCGCGACATTACTGAAATCCTATTGCCATGTGTGAGACACAGATACATAGATATATGAAGATTGTGTTTTCACCATCAAAGTGTTGAGCTTCTGCAACATCACAGCGTTCCTTCGTGTCAAAGATAGAGCCACCGTGACCACCGGCCAGCGATCACACTAACCAAACAGGCTTACTTGAAAAGGAGATTATCCCTATAAAAATCATTTTCTTTCTCCTCAAGGAGATTTGATGTTCTAAAAAAAAAAAAATGTTGCCTCTGTCACGGTCACGCGGGTGAACCGGCTCATGTTTGTCTTTCCCTAGTGAGAGTCCTCTAGGTTGAATCGAACGCTGTGTTCTGTTGGACTTTAGCAGCAATAACTCAATTTTCTCTGGTAAATCAAACCTTTTTCAATTACACATAACGGGAAAGGGTAATTATTATTCAGGCGGTTGCAACCTGTTTAATGACAAATGAATCGTCCCCAGATTGCCGACAATTATGATGACTGTGGCAGGACAAGGCACCGACGAGGATGAAAATACTGTACAACTGAAAGCTGCTGCTCATCTCCATTCAAACCTGTACAGTGTATAAAGGCAAACATGACAGATAGATCAAATAATAAGTACATATTCATTGGAAATCTATGTACTCAGATTCTAAGTTCCATCCTTGCCTTGTGTTGCATTCAAAGTTTCATGGTTAGTTGAGGTTTCGTCTCCCAGACCATCGGGAGGGTTTCAAGTACTCTGTGTTCACCTTATGAACTAGGTTTTACAGTCACTAAACATCCACCATCTACTACCCCTCTTCACATTCACATATTATGTTCATATTTATATTCCATTTGATATGTGAGCGCCTTAAAATGTATTGTTCCTTTACAAATTGCTATAAATATGCATAGACATATAACTGTCAAAAAAACTATATGTACAGGATTTACACAGAATCCAAATATTGTTTCTTTCTGGCCCTCAGTGTTTAAGCAAACATAAATAATAAAATGAAATGAAAGTGAATAGAAAGATCGAAATTGAATCAAATGAAAATAATAACACTAGAAAATGAGTATTCCAAACTATATGAGAGCTAGAGTGTATATTCCTCCAATATTCTGATGGATTTACAGTTTCTTTTTTGGTCAGTGTCTGCACATCTATATTAACTCACCCTATGCGGAATCCTTAATCTTGTGAACACGACGTATCAAACATGAGCAAATTTGAAATGCAACACACAAAAGTTGTACTAGTTTGTCACTTAGTGGAAAATGAACCTTAGATTGAACAGCTCTTTTTGTTGGAGGGGAAACTCCATGCACTGATTTAGATTAATGTCACCAGCCAAACGATGTGTAACTCAACCAAACTCCATGACAAATTCAGAGCAGTCACATGTTCTAAAAGACCCCAAACTAGTTCATCTCTCAGTCTAAAGCCTCAAACTATGCCGAAAGCCTCCTGGGAGTGAATTATTTTTTTGACGAGTGTATACAGACATACACACACACACACACCATTGTTTATTGGGGGAAAATATAGAACAGCAAATAATGAATTGGGTTCGCTTGCGATGAAAATTAGTGGGAGGATTTTCCCTGACAGATAAAACATGTTTAGTTGAGTTCATTTGTCACTTTATCTGTGAATGAGCATTTTCTTCCAGTGTGGGAGGTGTGAACGCAAGGTGATGAGACTTTCCCTGCTCACGTCTGCTGTCCAGCAAAACCTCTAACACCTAAGGGACAGAAGCAAAGGTGTCGGCCGCTTATAAAAGCCTTATTTGTCCTCATTCGAAATGGCATTGGATAAACATGTTTTATGTCTCTCATCACACCGTGTTTGAACAAATTTGCAGAACAAAGATATTCTCAATAGGTTTGTAGCTCCATCTAAAAAAGCATATATAGTGGATAGAACCTGCCCTGAATAAAGTGACTTTTGGCTTGTATTACTACTATTTTTTTTAGAAAATATTAAATATATTAAAATATTAAAATGCATTAGACTCAGTGTGCAAAGTTCCAGTTTTATTACATTTTACATCAAAGCTGCAAGCAGCAATGATCCACCTCTTACCTTACAGTGCTTCCCAGGGCAACAATTTTACTGTTTTTGGATTATCAACATTTTTTTTTAATAACTTTTAGCGGTGCTGAGATTGTATGTGCAAAGTTTTCACTAGATCAGACTTGAGCCTCAGAGGAATTTGGCAAAACAGGATTTTAATATTCAAGTGAAATCACCAGGTAGTGGTAGGCGACTGGAACCAAATTGTTGCTTTAAGGAGGAATGATCAACAACTGGGCCAAGTGCCATGTTAATAGCAAAACAGATTGGTGCCAAGATATGCAGCACTTTCTCTTACTACAGTATTAATGTATTTATTTTGATACTTGAGCTGTGTGTAGTTGACAGATGCTGTACAAATCAAGTTTATTATCATTCTCATTAGGGTGTGGGACCTGTATAATACCACCTCTATTTGACCTCTCAACCAGGAGTTTGACCTTGACCATAGATCACTAGATCACTTCCCCGTCAGATCAACGCTCATGACGACCCAGTTGTGTGACCAGTGGGTCAACATCTCCCATGTGTCCCTGACACGTTCACAGACATTGGGAAAAAAAATTGGGGTTCTCTTCACACACTGAATTCCAACTCAGGTGATTAGAAAAACCAGACATCTATAGGAGATATTATTCCACAGAAATTCACTTGTACAAGCCGGCAGCTGGAGACAGACTGAAACACTGAGTTACTGTCAAAGGTTCATTCAGATTGCGTGCAAAGATCTGATAGATGTTTCACCCGATGACCTCGATGAAGGCTTGCGGCATGATGAAGCCAAAACACACTCTTCTTCCAAAGGAGTTCTCTGCACTACAATGTGAAAAACGGACAGAGGACATGAAGCGCTGCTACAGTTTTTATCTCCAAACTTCCTCCTGCACAGTAGTTTCATTTGTTTCCTCGCTCGTTTCTGCACTTTGGGGAAGACACTTTCTAGTCATAAGACATAATGCCAGTTCTGTGCAAAGAATAATGAGCTTATCTCTTATTCTGCTGAGTCTGGCCTCTCATTCAGAGCCCAACAACAGTTCTATCAGACCACTTGACTTCCAGCGACTAGTCATGACTTTTCTACACTCCCATTGTAATTGCACACAGCCAGCTGCCGTACAGAAAGAGATGCAGATGGTAGATGGGAAAACATGCTGAGGAGAGATGTCACTCATTTCTGAGGTTATTATATGAACACTCAATGCGAGGAAGACCAAGGTCTGCCCCCTACTGATTATGGCTTCAAATCCCTGAAAGAGGTTCTGGTTTAAGTGAGATTCTATCTGTTCTGAAACGAAGCCCTCATCTGTTGCTCACACAGAAGTTTCTTTGTTTTATTTTCGAATAGACTTTTTTAAATGATTTTGCTTTCCGGGGACATGAGGATAGAAGATGTCTCCAGATCTATGTCTGATTCCTGAGACCTGTTCACTCACACCAGCTCACAGAATTTTGTAGGTCCGCTCACAGCTCACAGAATTTTGTAGGTCCGCTCAAATTCAGCAGCCAGGTCGGTTCTATATGCTTCAATGGACCAAATCCTGATTATTTTACATGATTTTAGATTTTGTTTAATCCAGTTTAATCCTGAATACTGAATAATCACATTGAGATGTGAGTCTAATTTATTTTGATTTAATTAATTTAAAGTCAATGTAATGAAAAAATTTATATTCCATTAACCTTTTATTTACTTACTTGCTCACTGACTTATTTTGAAATTTAATTTCATTTAACAGAGGTCAATCCTGAATCCTGAATCCTCACATTAAGATGTGATTCAAAGAAGCCTCCTAATTACAAGTGTTCGTTGCAGCACTGTGACACAACCAGACAAATGTGGCCTTTGAGGGACACAGCGCCAGAACCGACATACAGCTCATGTGTGGGCAGGGGTGCCATACCCGCTCCCCCCCAGGGTACCTGAATGGCTCTGATCAGCCATTTGCCTTCACAGCTGCGTCTCATTGGTTCACTGCTCCCCAGCTCACAGTGCTCGTAGTTCTACTGCTCTTTCGTCTGATCATTATGTACTGTATGTGTTTGCCTGAGTCATTCGTGTCTGCATGTTAATAAAGCAAACATGAAAATCTGTGAGCTCGACCTTTACACTGCTGGGTGCACTCTTCCTCCAGCACTCATACATTATCACACCAGATGCACTAACTTTAATTTAGACGGCATTTGATAAGCAAATGAGCCTGGAGTGTAACTACTAAACTATCGTGGATAAGACAACACTGGGCTCATTATGCGCAGTACGCCGATGGTATAATGTCTGTCCTTAAATATTCTTACGGGAAGTTATGTTTATCCTCAACAGTGTGATTTGCTTTGATGACTCTATTTTGGCAGCGTTACACATAATAAAGACTGACGCTGTGGCTTCATTAAGCGACCCAATGGTCTATATTGGATGAATGGAGCCTTTGACTTTTCAAGAGATGAGATACAACATTTTTTTTTTTTCCATTGTGTGGACGTTTTGTCCGCAGAATGAGTAAATCTGAAGACGCCGCTGTTGCGTTTCCATGTTTAATCCATACTTGTCTTTCCTGAAGTGAGGACACCTTAGGCCATCTTCTCCATCAACCCCCCAGTGTTGCCGTTGGTTTCTGTCAGTCCACAGAAATATCTCCTTTTAGCTCTTGTTGGGTTTGTTCATATTGTCTTAATTAATTAGTGCAAATGATGTCACAGCAGGACAATCTCCTTCTTAATGTTGTGTACACATCTTTTTTTTCTCCTTTCAAATGTTACTAGTTATTAATGTTACAAGTAGTGTAGTACTCTCCATGTTTTTCAGATTTAACCTGGTAATTACCACGTGACAGCAGATCCTTATCTAACAATCCACTCTCTTGTTAAAATGTATCTCATGCATCGGAACAAAACGTCCAGTGCCTGAAAAGAACTATCGGGCCAATAAAACGTTTCAATATTCAGATGCAGCCACTGTGTGAAACAACCAGCGGCACCACGAAACAAATTGCTTGTTGAAAGATGATAATAAATTGAGAGGATGACAGTTGTAATCTCACTCGTCAGTGTGCGTGACAGTGGTGATGACGTACCAAAACACAGTTTGGAAAGTCATTACTTTTAATTAGACATTGATTATCATTAAAAAAAAGGATGATTGTAAAAAACTGCTGATTGAGCTGAATTCATCGTGTGTTGGAGTTGGATTAATTATACTTCTGGGGGTCCGATGTGTCTCCTGGGATTAGACTGCTGAGGATTTGTCAGTACATGATTTTTGGGTTGTGTGAGATTATGCTTAAACATTCAAGTCAGACTGTGACCCCAACTACAGGCTGTGTATGTCCGGATGGTAAATGCACCTACACAGTGCTTTTTTTACACCTTTATGGTGCCCAAGACACTTTTACAATGGCCTCACGTTCACCCATTCATACACACACACACACACACACCAATGGGTGGCCTCTGCCATGCAAGGCGCTGGAAGCGAATTAGCTTTCAGTGTCTTGGCCCAAGGACAATTCCACTTCAACATGCGGACAGTCTGAGCCGGGATATGAATCGCTGACCCTCATGCGGCCTCTGGTCACTGTAGCCAATTGAGCCACAGCCAGTCATGGCTGGAATAAGAAAAACTACTGAACAAACAGCAGCTTGACAAAAAAAAGAAAAAATATTAATATCATAAATGTGTTGTGTGTGTTTGGTCACAGCTTATCACAAATTATGAGCTTGTATACACTGGCAGTATTAGTGATGTGAGCTAGCTTAGATTTTGCTTCCAAAAAATTGCTTGGCAGCATTGACTCAGAAAACAGAAACACGTTAACAACTGAGGAAGTTATACAAGCAAAAATATGTAAATTGTGTGTAAATTAATATGTTCTCGTGCAAGATACCGCACAATGCGGAACAGCTGTGCACTTTCGCAAAACTGCAAATATGATTTAGTCAGAAGCAATAACAGCTGCAGACACCTTCTTCTGTTAAAGAAACTTGAATTGTCTGTTAAGAAGGTTTGATAAACAGTCATTTTCAGTTAATCTATGATTAATCTCATTTGCTGATGGATGACATTGAAAAGAAGGTACAGCCACCAGTAATTCATGACGGCAAATGTCCTTTTTTCCCTCGCTTTTAATGTGCGAGTTGCATGAATCAGAATTCAGAAAGAGGAATTCCCATCTTTTCAAATGTTTTGGTTGAAAACCTTCTGTCAAACTGTCAAAGTCAGTCCCTTTCCTTTTACCTTTTAACTCTGCGCTGCGGGGTTCTGTGTACTTGTATTGTGTCATTCTCACATGTAGTAGCTGCAATAATAATCAAAAGAGGGACACACACACACACACACAGACACACTCCACATCATTTTGTTAATCTGCTGGTCATCTACAATCTGCTTGAATTGTCCCTTGCTGGAGGTCAAAGATCAGACAGGAGAAACACAAACATACACCAGCCATTTATTGTTTGACTACTACATGCCATTGCAAACAATATTAAGACAATTGCATCACAAAATGATTTTCAGTGGTATTCTTATTGTGGAGAGCTGCTTCTCTCTCTTCAGACAAACATGGAATTTATTGTTTCCCTTCAAGAGAAAATCTTGTGGTGAAAATTGTAATGAAAACAATAAATAGCTACAAATGTGACAGCTGAAGTTGAAGGGTTAATGGTTGGTTGTCAGTTTGCCAGGTAAATGTAAAGATCAGTGAACAAAACAAAGTTTCCTCTTTTTTGTTGTTGTTTTTTCACCTTTCACTCAGAAATGACATTTTGAAGTCCAAATAGTAAATCTTACATACACATGCATAATAATAATAATAATAATACGTGCCTGCCATTTGCGCCAACGGCCTTCTCAGACCACCCACCACATAAGACAATAGCAAAATAAATGAGCAGAAATATGATCATCTATGAGTAAAGGATAAAATCTGTATCTCATCCAGCCCATACAATACATAAAAAGGTAAGACGGTTGCTGGTGATGCATGTGACAGCAGCAGCAGCGCAAGCCAGTAATAGCTTCAGAATGAAAACATGTCTCTCTAGTAACTTTTATTACACGGTTACATTTGTAAGTACAATATTTATCGTGCCATTGTGATAATACATCGCCACAGCAAAGATCCTGCAAACCAGAGAACCACACCACCTATAAATGTAAACACTTCCTGTCTGGTGCTCGTCTCACCTGCCAATCCCACCACAATTAAAGACTCGCCTAAAGGGGCGGAGCAAAAACAGGAAATGAATTCTGAATGGGGTTTATTTTCTTCGTCAGCACAAACATCATCAACACAAAAATGATTTAACACTGATACTTTATTCAGCACCCCACATCATTAACATGGAATGGTAATAGGACCAGAAAGTGTCACATCTGAATCATTTTGAGAAAAAGAAACGTAAAGGTAAAAGGTGAAAAATAATATACAGAAGTGTAGCCCGTCATTATTAAGCACAATAAATTAATATTCAGTGGCCGCTGAAGGACTCCTTCAAGTCTTGCAGCAGAAACCGCAGCGCTTGTTGGCCCTGCAGCAGTTGCAGCACCAGTAGCACATGGGTATGTGGCTGTGTCGCTTCTGTCTGACATGATTTGGCATCTGTGTGTGAGAGAGACAAGACAAATGATGTGAAGGTGTTCATCTCCAGACCCCCCCCCCCCCCACCACACACACACACACACACTTGTATGGAGCACTGGAATATTCCATAGGGGAAACACGTCCACTTAAATTTTAATTTGCTTGCGCTAATTGGCTTAATTCACTCAGTCAATTCCACATACCATCCACCATTCCACTGAAATGTCTTGATGTGCCCGCAACTGGAGTGTCCATTGCTCCCTGCCTCCTCCTGCTACCTGCACCTGTTAATGAATTATGCACATGTAGGGGCCACGTCTTAGCATCCCAACACATTTATAGCTAATGAGCACATGAAGTGTGTTTAAGGTGAATTCTTACCCCAGAGAATGGGACTGCAGAGCTCTCCAGGATGCAAATAAAGGCGAGCACGAGTGTCACTGCAACTGCAATGCTAAATGCCCTTCATTTTCAGAGGGTCTTAGATGGTTTAGTGATTAAATCCTTTCAAGATGAGAGCTGACAGGTCGTCTCTCTCATGGGTGGCAGGCCAGTGAGGAGCACCACGATATCTTCAATTATTTCACAGCTTCAGTGATGGATGATTGTCTGAGTGAGTGGATTTGTCTTCAGATCTTCCAGTGACCCTTGTCGGCTCTTTCTCCGATTCTTCGTGTCTGTTGGGTGAAGCAGACCGCGCTGGTATTTATACACGCGTTGACCCAATGTTGCCTCATCGCTCCAATGTTGCCTCATGGAGACCCGGCCCATTCCTGGCAGCCTTTTATCTAACGTCACAGGGGATGTTGGGTTTTTTGTTTTTTTTTTTAAGTTCTGCAATCTGGGGGAAATTCTCTGATCTATTTTTGTGGGAGGGGGTAGGGACACCGTCTGTTCAGCTAGTTCAAACCATCAGTGATCTTTTCAATTAAATTGCCCGCACACATAATTCTACACATGAATAAGCTGCTGTGGGTGGAAACTGACAGCTATATGAAAGCGTGCGACACTCAGAATGATTCATCTGCAATGGTTCCCGCAAAATAAACGGCGGAGATCTTTGGAGATTCCCACAGCAGAGGCCGAGCCAGCACGGGTCAATATTTTGTGCGGCTGACTGAGCTGCATTTTTCCAGCCTATGAAATCTTTCACTATGGTGAGGGAGCCACTTGGAAATATCCATTGCTCCTTCTAGATGATGTAATTACAACCTCTCAAATTGAATAATTAGCCCCTCATTTTCATTCAGGTTTTGCATAATACACGAGAACCTGCAGTTGAACCACAGTAAATCCCTGTGGGAGCAGCAGAATAGTAACTAGGATTTAAAAATACTCTGTTGTAGAGTTGTGAAGAGATTCAGTGTAAAGTAATGTGAAATACTTCAATATAGTGAGATTTATTAGATGTGGACAGTAAATATAAGCCTGTTAGTAGATCGTTTTATCACCTGACAAGAAAAAAAAAAGATTGATTGACAGTGTTTTATCAACAATAAAATGATTATTGTTTATTCAGGTTGGAAACAATTGCAAAGATGCTTCCAACACAACCTAAATCATTTTTGCCCTTCAGATTAATTAACTTGTCCATGCAGTAATTCCAAAACAGCATCAGGGCTGTGGATAAATACAAAAAAAAAAAAATCAATAATGTTGGAAATGAAATATCGAAAAGAGAACATAAAGGTAAAAGCGATAAACTGTGCGCCTGCTCAGGCTGATAACATCAGCAGTCATTTGAATTCTCATTATCCCTTCAAAGTGTTTTTAAATTGCCTGTTTGGACTCAATTAGTGCAAAAACATGTCGCAGCAGCCCGCGTCCAGTCTGTCTCGTTCACTGATAACCCTGCTGGCCTGCTGCTTGCTTTGGGTGACCACACAACGTCAGAGTCAACAAATACAACCATGAATGGCTCCATGACTGCTGGAATCTGTCCATATGTTTCAAACATGACGAGCGCTGGGATGGTATCATTTACGCATTTGAGACACGTGAGACATCTGAGACAGGTTCACCGTAGCACATCTGGTTCGTTCACAAAGACCACATTTTGTTTACTGATCGTGACTAATGAGAGATATGACACACTGTACAATGAG
Source organism: Lampetra planeri (assembly GCF_965212315.1). Taxonomy (NCBI): domain Eukaryota; kingdom Metazoa; phylum Chordata; class Hyperoartia; order Petromyzontiformes; family Petromyzontidae; genus Lampetra; species Lampetra planeri. The sequence continues at coordinate 29,234 of NW_027613839.1, forward strand.
GAGAACATCTGACTCTCTGTGAGTGCGAGAGGAGGACAGGGAAAATGTTGTAGACAGAGGGCGACATATGGATCTGGGTTTTCCAAGCCGGTTTGGACCTGCACTGTCTGTGCTTGTCCTCTGAGGCTATCAGTAGGAATCATCTGGCCAAACAAAGTGAGGCACCAGCATGGCGGACAGGTTCACCTCTGCAGGCGCCACTCTACCTTTTTCCCCCAGTTTGAGGGCATTGGCCCCGTCTGTCCCTGTTACACATCATCCCTCTGTTCCTGTCTCTTACTCAACCCCTTTCTCCTCTTCTTTTCTATCCCCAACAAGCTTTATATGCACTGCAAGTCGTTACATGCATGTCTGAGTGCTCAAACCATCTTGATTTTGAGTTGAATCTCTCCCTTAGAACTGGGTCATGGACATGTGAACATAGTGTAAATAGGTGGATCTGTGCATAGACCGTAGGTGCTGCCTGCTTCTGGCTGCCACAAGAGGACATGTTAGACTGAAGGGGCAGTGGTGGAGCTCAGATTACCGGTTTCACTTAGAAATGAGAATTTCCCACTTTGTGAAGAATCACAGGGTTTCAACATAGTCAGTGGACTTCACTCACAATTGTATGAACAGATATGATCAAAAACTGCTCTCTGTATTGAGGAATGTAGTCCAAAAAGCATTTTTTGGACTCAAGAAAGTAGCATCCTGCCTCCCCAGATGACATAAAGCATGAATTAGTGTCTCTCTTGAGCATTCCACTATGATATAAACTAAGTCAAATGCATCTTTATGCTAAATAATACAGTGAGTAACATTAATGTGGTTGTAAAATGTCTTTTTTTAATCCAATCAATTACTTTCAGAGAAGACGGACACTTCTGTATAGATGCCACACACAAATGATTTTATATTTTTCAGATGAGGAAAATATACAAATACAGACCTAATTTCCATGCAAGATGGGACCCAAGATAAATATATATATGATGTTGTGTTTACAACTGTCATCAACAATATGAGTCTTAGATCCACATGTAATTATATTTAGACTCACAACCTTCTACGGTTGCTGCGTCGTTCGTTGGCCTGTAGCCGTCGTGCGGTCTGGCATACCGAGGTTGCCAGGTAGAAATCAATAACTTCAATTATCTTGTTGTTGTAGAGGGTTTCAACCATTTAATGCACTCCAGAGAATCAGAATCAGGGACATTTTCAATGTTTGGCTCTGTTTAATGAAGAACTCCACCGCTAGTTCACCACTTCTACTCATGCCCTGTACAATTTGGTTTTAGACACTTCATACTTCAAAATTGATTTTTTAAAAACTCATTCTAAGCAGAGGGGGTTCCTACTTTTCCTTCTGAAAACACACAATCATTAACTGAAACCATGTTTGTTTTGGTCTTCAGAGATACAATTCAGATTCCGTGCTCCATTCCACGCTGTTGTGTGGGTTCAATCTCTGGCTTGACGATGGAATCAAACATGTCTTTCATCTCATGAAGGAACAGGAATCTCTCTCTGTCTAATTAGCAGAATCACAGCTGCTAAAAAAGACATCTAAGAACATCCTATCCACCAGTTCATGGCACCAGCAGAATACATGCGTTTGCTGAGACCGTGAACAGCGAAACAGACACTGAAGATGAGTCACTGAGGCACACAGGTTTTCAGAAACATCCTGTGTCAGGTGGAATAAGAATCTTTCCGTCAGCCAATTTCTCTGAATGACAACCCTGTGTGAGAGAAGAAATGTGGAACAGGCAGTTGGGCAGCATGTGATCCTGACAGGGTCAGACCAACACTGAAAGCAGTCAGACAATAAGCGTTGTTTCAGATCCATTAGGTATAATTTTCTTGCCTGTTTATTATCTGGAAATGTGAATAATTGGTGTTTAAAAAATGTATTCATTCAACTAATTACAAGTGCATTTCTGCTCTTGAAGTTTTTTCTGAAAAATGCTCTCCGGGAATTCATTTGCAAGAGAATAAACCCACATATCTGTGTGCTTCTACACTTTACTTTTCCCAAAGCATTTAATCTCCGCGTGGTTCTCATCAGAGAGCTTCTGCAGATGGATGGACAGACAGCGAGTATGTTCGTCCCAGTAAGAGAGGGACAGGAGATCAGAGATCAGCCACTTCAAACAGAGGAAGGGACACACCGACGCCTGTCTGGGGAGCAGCTGACGAGCTGAGCTACGCTGGAGGGGCGGCACAAGAGGAAACCTATAACAACAGCTTAAAAATGATGGCGAAACGAAGGGTGGCTCAGTCATTCACACGTAGGACTGGGTGTTTCCAATAACCATGTGTTCAGTGGTCCAGAACATTTGAATAATACACCTATACCCATGTTTTTAAAAAGTTCAAGCGTTTCTTTCTTATGGCAACTGCCATCAATTGACACCCGATTTCTGCTAACTTATTTAGTTGACTTTTTCTGTCAGATTTCTAACCCTGTAGCTCATTTTGGCAACTGCCATCAATTGATTTTTTTTTTCACTTTTTATGCCAACCAACTGATTTGGATTGACACAAATTCGAGCAGACTTTTATTTCTTCACTTTTTTGTCAAATTTCTATCCCACGTGCCATACGTCGGCCGTCTGAAGTGGATTGACACAAATTTTGGCAGAGTTGTACTTCCTCACTTTCTTTTTTGCCAAATTCTAACCCTCAGGGGCTATGCCTGGCAACTGCCATCAACTGATGCAAACTTGAGCTGACTTTTGTCATTCTTTTCAGTTTTGTAAGCCTCTGGCAAAATTCAGGCCCATTGAAATCCTGGAGGTTAAAAACATTCTGAATGTTTTTAACTCACACTACAGAACATGAAATGACTGCACAGAAATCCTGACTGAGATTTCACAATGATACAAAACTAGCCAAGAAGTCTGACGCCTAAAGATGGGGAGCAAACTGTATGTTCAGAGAAGAGCTGTCTTCAATCATGTTAAAAGAGCATTCAACACCCTCCCCTGCTGGGCAGGAACCAAATCAAATGCAGCAGCTTGTAGTATGGACTTGCTCCAGCAGAGGTCGCTGCATCTCAGGAAAAGTCACATGATGCCGCTTTAAAATAACTGTGTCCATTGTGTACACAACGTGGACCTTCACTGTCTCAGTGGATATAAACTGCACCAGACGTAGGAAGTGGGCAGTGTCAAAGTCAACCTCACCATCTTTCTCACCCAAGGTGTCACCCCTCCATGTTCCAACTCCATACAGGCTTCAATTTTTAAGAGAGCTGATCAGTTGATTTTGCTGATGTCATGAGCACTCTGGCTGCATATTTCTCCAAGGGCATACAGTCCTCTGATTTCCTTTCAGTAACCGCAAATAGAGCTGATCCTGCACCAAAACAGTGTGAAGAGTCTTGATTCAAGAAAGAAATGTGAAGTTAAACTATTGGTCTTCAGTAATGAATTATATAGATGATACAACAATTAATTGTGTGAATGTCAATTTGATACAGCCAAACTTAATTTACAGTTTACCAATTGCCATTGTAAAGTCATACTATCATTCCATTGAAGGCAAATTGTGCTTTTATATTACAGTTAATGACTTGTGACCTGAAATATGACGCGCAGATGTTTCTACCACACACAGGAACACTGAGCTACGATGTCCCCACTTGGGGTGGAGGTAATAAACCATTGATTCCTATAGAAGTCCAGGATGCGCGTGAGGATAATGAGGCACAACAAACTACATTAAGGCTAGTAGCAAGTGAAAGTTTTATTTTCCACCATTTTTACTTAGAAAAGATGTTGTACAATCTAACCTGAGAACAGTGAGGCTGCTACAGAGAGAAAAGGAGTCTTGCCATT
>NW_027613840.1:0-33055 GCF_965212315.1 Lampetra planeri
GCTACCACTCCAACCATTATATAAAAGTAAATGAGAGATTGCAAGAGCTACCACTCCAACCATTATATAAAAGTAAATGAGAGATTGCAAGAGCTACCACTCCAACCATTATATAAAAGTAAATGAGAGATCGCAAGAGCTACCACTCCAACCATTATATAAAAGTAAATGAGAGATTGCAAGAGCTACCACTCCAACCATTATATAAAAGTAAATGAGAGATTGCAAGAGCTACCACTCCAACCATTATATAAAAGTAAATGAGAGATTGCAAGAGCTACCACTCCAACCATTATATAAAAGTAAATGAGAGATTGCAAGAGCTACCACTCCAACCATTATATAAAAGTAAATGAGAGATTGCAAGAGCTACCACTCCAACCATTATATAAAAGTAAATGAGAGATTGCAAGAGCTACCACTCCAACCATTATATAAAAGTAAATGAGAGATTGCAAGAGCTACCACTCCAACCATTATATAAAAGTAAATGAGAGATTGCAAGAGCTACCACTCCAACCATTATATAAAAGTAAATGAGAGATTGCAAGAGCTACCACTCCGTTTATATATAATGGTTGGAGTGGTAGCTCTTGCAATCTCTCATTTACTTGATGCAGCTGTCGTGGCTGTGACGGTTTCACCTGAAGACGGAGGCTTGTGTTGCCTCCGAAACGTCGTGATTTTTATTTTATTTTACTTTTATTAATTTTAATGTTTTACCTACACAGTGACTTTACCGAAAAAAACTAAGAATATAACGTATACAAAATAATGTAAAAATTGTTTTTATTTTTTAATGATAGAATATAGTATTGTCATCAGTATGGCATAAGTATACCAAGTTTGCAGTCGGTAACACATTGGGAAGTGGGTTAAATTTCGATGTAAAGCTTCTTTCGTGACTGCAGCAGGGATTCATCTTCTTGGTTCTTTCGGTAAAGTCGTCACGTAGAAGGGAAATAATAAAATAATAAAAATTAAACATAATAAAATACAATTCTCACGACGTTTCGGCCACAACGCAAGCAGCCGTCCGCAGGTGAAGAACAGGTCTGTCGGAAAGACAGCGTCTGAATGAATCAAGAACAGGTGTGTCGGAAAGACAGCGTCTGAATGAATAATGAATCATGAATCATTCAGACGCTGTTACAAGATTTATTTTTTGAAGATACAACAGACGAAGTGAGTTAAATAATAAGTATAACCCGTAAAAACAAAGTTTTTCAATATAAATCCTTTATGTGCGTGGCGGCTAGAGTCCTCTCGTCCTCTGGCTTGAGATGGCTGCCACCTATGGGTCAGATGATTGCCTGCCATCATTAAGCATTTGGTAATTAAATATTTTTTAAAAAATTCATAAAAAGTGTAACAGTTTTCCAAATTTTTTTTTCACGAACATTAATTGTCACGCACAACGAGTCTGTGTGCAAAATGTCAGCTCGATTGGATCACGGGAAGTGGGTTAAAAAACGACCTAAAGATTTGCACGGTCCTAAGCAAGCAAGCGAACTTAATATAAAGGATTTAAAAAGCGTGTAAAATAAATAAAATAAAAACAATATAATTATGTTAATGTTTTTTATTTTATTTAAATTTTCTACCAACGTGACTTTACCGAACGAACCAAGAATTTTTGTTCCTGCGGTCACGAAAGTTTTAACTTCAAAATCCCTTGCAAAGAAGTAATCCAATCTAAATTTGGGTGTTTTTTGCACAACTGAACACACCTGCAATTTTATCACGGCCAGAGAGGGCAAAATCTCCTCCTACTCTCGTCTAATTTACACGTTTGATACCGGCAAAGCCAAAAAACTAATTATTTAAAAAAAAATTAAGTTCGGTTTGGACTTCGTCTAGGTCAGCTCAGTCGAAAGTGACATTTATCCGAATCGATTCCCGATAAAAAATGGTACAAAAATTTACGATCCGGAATCGGTTGTCGCCTCAATGCGGGGCGGGCAGGGTTTCCTCGTACGAACGCGCGCGCGCCGGTGTAAACCGTAGCTATTGAATCGAATCGAAGGAATCGATTCCTTTTGTTGTTTAAACGTCAACGCCTACGGAGTCGATAAACCCGGCCGTGGAATCGAAAACGAACTCTCCGTGGAATCGATTATTACTCAACGCGTGAAAATGGCGTCCGGCGGCGGGAGTTCAAAGGAGGTGAGGATGTTTTTTATTTTATATATTTTTTTAAAATCATTTCGGCGGTCGTTTTACTTCGTTGGCCTCGCGTTAAACGTTCGATCGCCGGAAGCGAGCGAGCGCAATCGCTTGCGTGCAGCGTCGACCCCCGCCTCTTGCGCGAGATTTCATTGACCAAGGCCTCGACGCCGAGACCTCGGCGGCCTCGGATGGACGGGCGGCGGGCGGCCTAGCGCAGGCTTCCCGCGGGGCAGAGCCAGGCCAGACCGGAGGTGTCCCCCGGTGGACGTGTATATTTTGGTGTATAACTGTTATACATTATTATAAGTTAACTCCAACGACGAGAGTTGTTCGTGTTATTGATGCCCTGGTTTTCACGAGGAAAGGTTGGCTAGGAGATGTTGACTACCTCGCCTGGTACACAGGAGGTCGTGGGTTCAATCCCAGACACTGAGAGATGTTGACTACCTCGTCTGGTACCCAGGAGGTCGTGGGTTCAATCCCAGACCCTGAGAGATGTTGACTACCTCGCCTGGTGCCCAGGAGGTCGTGGGTTCAATCCCAGACACTGAGAGATGTTGACTACCTCGCCTGGTACCCAGGAGGTCGTGGGTTCAATCCCAGACACTGAGAGATGTTGACTACCTCGCCTGGTACCCAGGAGGTCGTGGGTTCGATCCCAGACCCTGAGAGATGTTGACTACCTCGTCTGGTACCCAGGAGGTCGTGGGTTCAATCCCAGACACTGAGAGATGTTGACTACCTCGCCTGGTACCCAGGAGGTCGTGGGTTCAATCCCAGACACTGAGAGATGTTGACTACCTCGCCTGGTACCCAGGAGGTCGTGGGTTCAATCCCAGACACTGAGAGATGTTGACTACCTCGTCTGGTACCCAGGAGGTCGTGGGTTCGATCCCAGACACTGAGAGATGTTGACTACCTCGCCTGGTACCCAGGAGGTCGTGGGTTCGATCCCAGACCCTGAGAGATGTTGACTACCTCGCCTGGTGCCCAGGAGGTCGTGGGTTCAATCCCAGACACTGAGAGATGTTGACTACCTCGCCTGGTGCCCAGGAGGTCGTGGGTTCAATCCCAGACACTGAGAGATGTTGACTACCTCGCCTGGTACCCAGGAGGTCGTGGGTTCGATCCCAGACCCTGAGAGATGTTGACTACCTCGCCTGGTGCCCAGGAGGTCGTGGGTTCAATCCCAGACACTGAGAGATGTTGACTACCTCGCCTGGTACACAGGAGGTCGTGGGTTCAATCCCAGACACTGAGAGATGTTGACTACCTCGCCTGGTACACAGGAGGTCGTGGGTTCAATCCCAGACCCTGAGAGATGTTGACTACCTCGCCTGGTACACAGGAGGTCGTGGGTTCAATCCCAGACACTGAGAGATGTTGACTACCTCGCCTGGTGCCCAGGAGGTCGTGGGTTCAATCCCAGACCCTGAGAGATGTTGACTACCTCGCCTGGTGCACAGGAGGTCGTGGGTTCAATCCCTGACACTGAGAGATGTTGACTACCTCGCCTGGTACACAGGAGGTCGTGGGTTCAATCCCGGATCCTTACAACGCCTGCTGCTGCTGTAGATTTGGAGTCTGCGTCTCTCTCTCATGATCCGTGTGTGCCACAGCGCCGGTAGCCTTCATAGGTGCTCGCTAACAGCACTTGCCCCTACAGTCTGTTAAGGCTACACGGGGGACCTTTGTCTGTGTCTCCGTGTGTGTGTATGGGGAGCGGTGGTGCAGCGGTTAGCGCTACGAACCTGGCGACACGAGTTCGATTCCCGCTCACGGCCAACACCAGTGACGATTATCTGAACCGGTCCTGGGCCTCCCCTAGGTCGACTCAGCCTCAAATGAGTACCTGGTGCGGTGTGTAAACATCGCAATGGGGAGACAAAGGCGGCCGGGCGTGGTGCTGGCCACCCACCCCCTCGTGTGCCACAGCGCCGGTAGCCTTCATAGGTGCTCGCTAACAGCACTTGCCCCTACAGTTTGTTAAGGCTACACGGGGGACCTTTGTCTGTGTGTGTGTGTGCAGGCGGCAGACATGGACTTCAGGAGGAAATGGGACCGCAGTGAATACGAGAAGTTGGCTCAGAGACGCCTCGATGAGGAGAGGGACAAGAGAACAGGTACAGTGTGTAGTGTGTGTGTACTGTGTACTGTGTGTGTGTACTGTGTGTACAATGTAGTGTGTGTGTGTGTAGTGTACTGTGTACTGTGTGTGTGTACTGTGTGTACAATGTAGTGTGTGTAGTGTGTGTGTACTGTGTACTGTGTGTGTGTACTGTGTGTACAATGTAGTGTGTGTAGTGTGTACTGTGTGTCTACTTAGTGTGTACTGTGTGTGTGTAGTGTGTGTAGTGTGTGTACAATGTAGTGTGTGTAGTGTGTGTGTGTACTGTGTGTCTACTTAGTGTGTACTGTGTAGTGTGTAGTGTGTGTACAATGTAGTGTGTGTAGTGTGTGTGTGTGTACTGTGTGTCTACTTAGTGTGTACTGTGTGTGTGTACTGTGTGTACAATGTAGTGTGTGTAGTGTGTGTGTGTGTACTGTGTGTGTGTAGTGTGTACTGTGTGTGTGTAGTGTGTGTGTGTAGTGTGTACTGTGTGTACAATGTAGTGTGTGTAGTGTGTGTGTGTGTAGTGTGTGTGTGTGTAGTGTGTGTCTACTTGGTGTGTACTGTGTACTGTGTAGTGTGTACTGTGTGTACAATGTAGTGTGTGTAGTGTGTGTGTGTGTACTGTGTGTGTGTAGTGTGTGTGTGTACTGTGTACTGTGTGTAGTGTGTGTGTGTGTACTGTGTGTGTGTAGTGTGTAGTGTGTGTGTGTACTGTGTACTGTGTGTGTGTACTGTGTGTACAATGTAGTGTGTGTAGTGTGTGTGTGTACTGTGTGTGTGTGTGTGTACTGTGTGTGTGTAGTGTGTACTGTGTAGTGTGTACTGTGTGTACAATGTAGTGTGTGTAGTGTGTGTGTGTGTAGTGTGTACTGTGTGTCTACTTGGTGTGTACTGTGTACTGTGTAGTGTGTACTGTGTGTACAATGTAGTGTGTGTAGTGTGTGTGTGTGTAGTGTGTGTCTACTTGGTGTGTAGTGTGTGTGTGTAGTGTGTGTCTACTTGGTGTGTACTGTGTGTGTAGTGTGTAGTGTGTGTTCTGTGTGTACTGTGTGTGTGTACTCTGTGTAGTGTGTGTACTGTGTGTGTACTGCGTGTGCTGTGTGTGTACTGTGTGTGTGTACTCTGTGTAGTGTGTGTACTGTGTGTGTACTGTGTGTGTGCTGCGTGTGCTGCGTGTGTACTGTGTGTGTGTCTATATTTGCTCCGTGTGCTGCGTGTGCTGTGTGTGTACTGCGTGTGTGCTGCGTGTGCTGCGTGTGTGCTGTGTGTCTATATATATACTGTGCTGCGTGTGTGCTGCGTGTGTACTGCGTGTGTGCTGCGTGTGCTGCGTGTGTGCTGTGTGTCTATATATATACTGTGCTGCGTGTGTGCTGCGTGTGTACTGTGTGTGCTGCGTGTGTGCTGCGTGTGTGCTGTGTGTCTATATATATATACTGTGCTGCGTGTGTGCTGCGTGTGCTGCGTGTGTGCTGTGTGTCTATATATATACTGTGCTGCGTGTGTGCTGCGTGTGCTGCGTGTGTGCTGTGTGTCTATATATATACTGTGCTGCGTGTGCTGCGTGTGTACTGTGTGTCTATATATATATACTGTGCTGCGTGTGTGCTGCGTGTGCTGCGTGTGTGCTGTGTGTCTTATATATATATACTGTGCTGTGTGTGTGCTGCGTGTGCTGCGTGTGTGCTGCGTGTGCTGCGTGTGTGCTGTGTGTCTATATATATATATATACTGTGCTGTGTGTGTGCTGCGTGTGTGCTGCGTGTGCTGCGTGTGTACTGTGTGTCTATATATATACTGTGCTGCGTGTGTGCTGCGTGTGCTGCGTGTGTGCTGCGTGTGCTGCGTGTGTGCTGCGTGTGCTGCGTGTGTGCTGCGTGTGTGCTGTGTGTCTATATATATATACTGTGCTGCGTGTGTGCTGCGTGTGCTGCGTGTGTGCTGCGTGTGCTGCGTGTGTGCTGCGTGTGTACTGTGTGTCTATATATATATACTGTGCTGTGTGTGTGCTGCGTGTGCTGCGTGTGTGCTGCGTGTGCTGCGTGTGTACTGTGCGTGTGCTGCGTGTGTGCTGCGTGTGTGCTGCGTGTGTGCTGCGTGTGCTGCGTGTGTGCTGCGTGTGTACTGTGTGTCTATATATATATACTGTGCTGTGTGTGTGCTGCGTGTGCTGCGTGTGTGCTGCGTGTGCTGCGTGTGTGCTGCGTGTGCTGCGTGTGTACTGTGTGTCTATATATATATACTGTGCTGCGTGTGTGCTGCGTGTGCTGCGTGTGTGCTGCGTGTGCTGCGTGTGTACTGTGTGTGTGCTGCGTGTGCTGCGTGTGTGCTGCGTGTGCTGCGTGTGCTGCGTGTGCTGCGTGTGCTGCGTGTGTACTGTGTGTCTATATATATATACTGTGCTGCGTGTGTGCTGCGTGTGTGCTGCGTGTGTGCTGTGTGTGTGCTGCGTGTGCTGCGTGTGTACTGTGTGTCTATATATATATACTGTGCTGCGTGTGTGCTGCGTGTGTGCTGCGTGTGTGCTGCGTGTGCTGCGTGTGTGCTGCGCGTGTGCTGCGTGTGTGCTGCGTGTGCTGCGTGTGCTGCGTGTGTGCTGCGTGTGCTGCGTGTGCTGCGTGTGTGCTACGTGTGTGCTGCGTGTGCTGCGTGTGCTGCGTGTGCTGCGTGTGTGCTGCGTGTGTGCTGCGTGTGTGCTGTGCAGCGAAGCCGGTGGTTGCTGTGAAGCGAGAGCTGCTGCGTCACAGAGACTACAAAGTCGACCTCGAGTCTCGGCTCGGGAAGTCCATCGTCATCAGCAAGACGACGCCGCAGAGCGAGACTGGAGGGTGAGCGCCCGCTCACCACTCAATCACTCGCCCACTCGCTCAGCCACTCACTCACTCGTCGCTCACTCACTCACCCACTCGCTCAGCCACTCACCCACTCGCCGCTCACTCACTCACCGCTCACTCACTCACCGCTCACTCACTCACCACTCACTCACTCACCCACTCGCTCAGCCACTCACCCACTCGTCGCTCACTCACTCACCGCTCACTCACTCACCGCTCGCTCGCTCACTCACTCACCACTCAATCACTCACCCACTCGCTCAGCCACTCACTCACTCGTCGCTCACTCACTCACCGCTCGCTCACTCACTCACCACTCAATCACTCACCCACTCGCTCAGCCACTCACTCACTCGTCGCTCACTCACTCACCGCTCGCTCACTCGCTCGCTCACTCACTTACCACTCAATCACTCACCCACTCGCTCAGCCACTCACTCACTCGCCGCTCACTCACTCACTCGCTCGCTCACTCACTCACCACTCTATCACTCACCCACTCGCTCAGCCACTAACCCACTCGTCGCTCACTCACTCAGCCACTCACCGCTCACTCACTTGCTCAGCCGCTCGCTCGCTCGCTCGCTCACCGCTCACTCACTCGCTCGCTCACTCACTCACCACTCAATCACTCACCCACTCGCTCAGCCACTCACTCACTCGCCGCTCACTCACTCACCGCTCGCTCGTTCGCTCACTCGCTCACTCACTCGCTCACCACTCAATTACTCACCCACTCACTCAGCCACTCACCACTCAAATCACTCACCACTCAATTACTCACCCACTCACTCAGCCACTCACTCGCCGCTCACTCGCTCACCACTCAATCACTCACCCACTCACCACTCAAATCACTCACCACTCAATCACTCACCCACTCGCTCAGCCACTCACTCACTCGCCGCTCACTCACTCACCGCTCACTCGCTCGCTCACTCGCTCACTCACTCGCTCACCACTCAATCACTCACCCACTCACTCACCCACTCACCTCTCACTCACTCATCACTCACTCATTCGCTCAGCCACTCACCGCTCTCTCCCTCGCTCAGCCACTCACCGCCCGCTCACCACTCAATCACTCACCCACTCGCTCACCACTAACCCACTCACCGCTCACTCACTCGCTCAGCCACTCACTCACTCAGCCACTCGCTCACCACTCAATCACTCACCGCTCACTCACTCGCTCACTCACCCACTCGCTCGCTCGCATCACTTGCTCACTCAATCACTCACCACTCAATCACTCGCTCAGCCACTCACCGCTTTCTCACTCGCTCACCCACTCACCGCTCACCCACTCGCTCAGCCACTCACTCACTCGCCGCTCACTCGCTCACTTCGTCACTCGCTCACTCACTCGCTCACCACTCAATCACTCACCCACTCACTCAGCCACTCACCACTCAAATCACTCACCACTCAATCACTCACCCACTCGCTCAGCCACTCACTCACTCGCCGCTCACTCGCTCACCACTCAATCACTCACCCACTCACCACTCAAATCACTCACCACTCAATCACTCACCCACTCGCTCAGCCACTCACTCGATCACCCACTCACCACTCACTCACCCACTCAATCACTCACCACTCAATCACTCACCCACTCGCTCAGCCACTCACTCGCCGCTCACTCACTCACTGCTCGCTCGTTCGCTCACTCGCTCACTCACTCGCTCACCACTCAATTACTCACCCACTCACTCAGCCACTCACCACTCAAATCACTCACCACTCAATTACTCACCCACTCACTCAGCCACTCACCACTCAAATCACTCACCACTCAATCACTCACCCACTCGCTCAGCCACTCACCGCTCACTCACCCACTCACCTCTCACTCACTCACCACTCACTCATTCGCTCAGCCACTCACCGCTCTCTCACTCGCTCAGCCACTCACCGCTCGCTCACCACTCAATCACTCACCCACTCGCTCACTCACTGACCGCTCACTCACTCGCTCAGCCACTCACAGCTCTGACTCAGCCACTCAAAGCTCACTCAGCCACTCGCTCAGCCACTCACCGCTCGCTCACCACTCAATCACTCACTCACTCGCTCAGCCACTCACTCATCACCAACTCACTCACTACCCATTCACTCACCACCCCCCACTCACCAACCATTTACTCACTTACCCACTCATCACTCGCTCACCCACTCACCACCCACTCACCACCCACTCACCACCCACTCACCACCCACTCACCACCCACTCACCACCCACTCACGACCCACTCACCACCCACTCACCACCCACTCACCACCCACTCACCACCCACTCACGACCCACTCACCACCCACTCACCACCCACTCACCACCCACTCACCACCCACTCACCACCCACTCACCACCCACTCACCACCCACTCACCACCCACTCACCACCCACTCACCACCCACTCACCACCCACTCACCACCCACTCACGACCCACTCACCACCCACTCACCACCCACTCACCACCCACTCACCACCCACTCACGACCCACTCACCACCCACTCACCACCCACTCACCACCCACTCACCACCCACTCACCACCCACTCACGACCCACTCACCACCCACTCACCACCCACTCACCACCCACTCACGACCCACTCACCACCCACTCACGACCCACTCACCACCCACTCACCACCCACTCACCACCCACTCACCACCCACTCACCACCCACTCACCACCCACTCACCACCCACTCACCACCCACTCACCACCCACTCACCACCCACTCACGACCCACTCACCACCCACTCACCACCCACTCACCACCCACTCACCACCCACTCACCACCCACTCACGACCCACTCACGACCCACTCACCACCCACTCACCACCCACTCACCACCCACTCACCACCCACTCACCACCCACTCACCACCCACTCACCACCCACTCACCACCCACTCACCACCCACTCACCACCCACTCACCACCCACTCACCACCCACTCACCACCCACTCACCACTCACTCACCACCCACTCACCACCCACTCACGACCCACTCACCACCCACTCACCACCCACTCACCACCCACTCACCACCCACTCACCACCCACTCACCACCCACTCACCACCCACTCACCACCCACTCACCACCCACTCACGACCCACTCACCACCCACTCACGACCCACTCACCACCCACTCACCACCCACTCACCACCCACTCACCACCCACTCACCACCCACTCACCACCCACTCACCACCCACTCACCACCCACTCAAGACCCACTCACCACCCACTCACCACCCACTCACCACCCACTCACCACCCACTCACGACCCACTCACCACCCACTCACCACCCACTCACCACCCACTCACCACCCACTCACCACCCACTCACCACCCACTCACCACTCACTCACCACCCACTCACCACCCACTCACGACCCACTCACCACCCACTCACCACCCACTCACCACTCACTCACCACCCACTCACCACCCACTCACGACCCACTCACCACCCACTCACCACCCACTCACCACCCACTCACCACCCACTCACCACCCACTCACCACCCACTCACCACCCACTCACCACCCACTCACGACCCACTCACCACCCACTCACCACCCACTCACCACCCACTCACCACCCACTCACCACCCACTCACGACCCACTCACCACCCACTCACCACCCACTCACCACCCACTCACCACCCACTCACCACCCACTCACCACCCACTCACCACCCACTCATGACCCACTCACCACCCACTCACCACATGTGTGTGTGTGTGTCCCCGCGTGGTGCCAGCTACTACTGCAACGTCTGCGACTGCGTTGTCAAGGATTCCATCAACTTCCTGGACCACATCAACGGCAAAAAACGTGAGTGGCCATGTGTGGTGTGGTGTGTCCCTCTGTGGTGTGTCTCCCCGTGTCTCCCCGCGTCTCCCAGTGTCTCACCGCGTCTCACCGTGTCTCCCCGCTTCTCCCCGCGTTTCCTCGTGTCTCCCCGTGTCTCACCGTGTCTGCCCGCGTCTACCCACGTCTCCCCGCGTCTCCCAGTGTCTCACCGCGTCTCACCGTGTTTCCCCGCGTCTCACCGCTCTAGACAAGAGAAACCTGGGCATGTCCATGCGAGTGGAGCACTCCTCTCCCCGCGTCTCCCCCTGTCTCACCGCGTCTCCCCGCGTCTCCCCGCGTCTCCCCGCGTCTCCCCGCGTCTCCCCGCGTCTCCCCGCGTCTCCCCGCGTCTCCCCGCGTCTCCCCGCGTCTCCCCGCGTCTCCCCGCGTCTCCCCGCGTCTCCCCGCGTCTCCCCGCGTCTCCCCGCGTCTCCCCGCGTCTCCCCGCGTCTCCCCGCGTCTCCCCGCGTCTCCCCGCGTCTCCCCGCGTCTCCCCGCGTCTCCCCGCGTCTCCCCGCGTCTCCCCGCGTCTCCCCGCGTCTCCCCGCGTCTCCCCGCGTCTCCCCGCGTCTCCCCGCGTCTCCCCGCGTCTCCCCGCGTCTCCCCGCGTCTCCCCGCGTCTCCCCGCGTCTCCCCGCGTCTCCCCGCGTCTCCCCGCGTCTCCCCGCGTCTCCCCGCGTCTCCCCGCGTCTCACCGCGTCTCCCCGCGTCTCACCGCGTCTCACCGCGTCTCACCGCGTCTCCCCGCGTCTCCCCGCGTCTCCCCGCGTCTCCCCGCGTCTCCCCGCGTCTCCCCGCGTCTCCCCGCGTCTCCCCGCGTCTCCCCGCGTCTCCCCGCGTCTCCCCGCGTCTCCCCGCGTCTCCCCGCGTCTCCCCGCGTCTCCCCGCGTCTCCCCGCGTCTCCCCGCGTCTCACCGCGTCTCCCCGCGTCTCCCCGCGTCTCACCGCGTCTCACCGCGTCTCCCCGCGTCTCCCCGCGTCTCCCCGCGTCTCCCCGCTCTAGACCAGAGAAACCTGGGCATGTCCATGCGAGTGGAGCGCTCCTCTCCTCGCGTCTCCCCGCGTCTCCCCGCGTCTCCCCGCGTCTCCCCGCGTCTCCCCGCGTCTCCCCGCTCTAGACCAGAGAAACCTGGGCATGTCCATGCGAGTGGAGCGCTCCTCTCCCCGCGTCTCACCGTGTCTCCCCGCGTCTCCCCGCGTCTCCCCCTGTCTCCCTGCTCTAGACCAGAGAAACCTGGGCATGTCCATGCGAGTGGAGCGCTCCTCTCCCCGCGTCTCACCGCGTCTCCCCGCGTCTCCCCGCGTCTCCCCCTGTCTCCCTGCTCTAGACCAGAGAAACCTGGGCATGTCCATGCGAGTGGAGCGCTCCTCTCCCCGCGTCTCACCGTGTCTCACCGTGTCTCCCCGCGTCTCCCCGCGTCTCCCCGCGTCTCCCCGCGTCTCCCCGCGTCTCCCCGCGTCTCCCCGCGTCTCCCCGCTCTAGACCAGAGAAACCTGGGCATGTCCATGCGAGTGGAGCGCTCGTCGCTGGACCAGGTGCGCTCGCGCTTTGAGCTCAACAAGCGGCGGCTGGAGGAGAAGCAGAAAGAGTTCCACTTCGAGGAGAGGCTCAAGGAGCTCAAGGAGGAGGTGGGTGGACGAGCGGGCGGTTGGGTGGGCGAGCGGGCGGTTGGGTGGGCGAGCGGGGCGGTTGGGTGGGCGAGCGGGCAGTTGGGTGGGCGAGCGGGCGGTTGGGTGGGCGAGCGGTTGGGTGGGCGAGCGGGGCGGTTGGGTGGGGCGAGCGGGGCAGTTGGGTGGGCGAGCGGGCGGTTGGGTGGGCGAGCGGGCAGTTGGGCGAGCGGTTGGGTGGGCGGGCGAGTGGATGGGCGAGCGAGCGTGTGGGTGGGTGAGTAGGTGGGTGGGTGAGTAGGTGGGTGGGTGGGTGAGTGGATGGGCGAGCGGGTGGGTGAGTAGGTGGGTGAGTGAGTGAGTGGGTGAGTGGGTGGGTGGGTGGGTGAGTGGGTGGGTGAGTGGGCGGTTGGGTGGTTGGGTGGGTGGGTGAGTGCGTGGGTGAGTGGGTGGGTGGTTGGGTGGGTGAGTGAGTGGGTGGTTGGGTGGGTGAGTGAGTGGGTGGATGAGTGGGTGAGTGGATGAGTGGGTGGGTGGGCGGGTGGATGGGTGAGTGGGTGGGTGAGTGGGTGGGTGAGTGGGTGGGTGGTTGGGTGGGTGAGTGAGTGGGTGGATGAGTGGGTGAGTGGGTGGATGAGTGGATGAGTAGGTGGGTGGATGAGTGGGTGGGTGGGCGGGTGGGTGAGTGGATGAGTGGGTGGGTGGGCGGGTGAGTGGGTGGATGGGTGGCTGAGTGAGTGGGCTAGTGGGTGGGCGAGCGGGTGGGTGGGTGAGTGGGTGGGCGAGCGGGTGGGTAGGTGGGTGAGCGGGTGGGTAGGTGGGTGGGTGAGTAGGTGCGTGAGTGAGTGGGTGGATGGGTGGCTGAGCGAGTGAGTGGGCGGCTAGGTGGATGGGTGGCTGAGTGAATGTATTTCCAATCCTCTTTGTGCCTCCCCCCCCACGCCTCCCCCTCCTGTATTACCGCCACCACCACCATCACCGCCACCACCACCGCCGCCACCACCGCCGCCACCACTAACCCCACCACCAACCCACCCAACCACCGCCACCACCACCGCCACCACCACCGCCACCACCACCGCCATCACCACCACCGCCACTAACCCCCCCAACCGCCACCACCCGCCACCACCGCCACCACCATCACCACCACCACCACCACCGCCACCACCAACCCCCCCAACCACCACCACCACCAACCCCACCACCACCACCACCAACCCCCCCAACCACCGCCACCCGCCACCACCGCCACCACCACCAACCCCCCCAACCACCACCACCAACCCCCCCAACCACCACCACCACCACCACCAACCCCCCCAACCACCACCACCACCAACCCCCCCAACCACCACCACCAACCCCCCCAACCACCACCACCAACCCCCCCAACCACCACCACCAACCCCCCCAACCACCACCACCACCACCACCAACCCCCCCAACCACCACCACCGCCACCACCAACCCCCCCAACCACCACCGCCACCACCGCCACTGCAGGAGGAGAGGCAGAAGGTGTTCCGGCGTGAGAAGCGCCGTAAGCGGAGCGTGGAGCCGGAGCCGGATCTCTGCGCCGCCGGGCTTGGGGGGGAGGGGGAGGAGGGGGAGGGGGGAGGGGCGGGTGGGGGGGGTGCTGGCAGCATGGCGGCCGTCATGGGCTTCGGCAGCTTCACGTCCACCAAGAAGTCGCACTGAGGCGGGCGTCCACCTCCTTGTCCACCTCCTCGTCATCGCCACCTGTACCTCGTCGCCCGCCACCGCCGCCGTTGGCGTTGTCCACCTCGTCAGCGTCGTCATCGAACTCGCGGCGTCTCCTTCGCCAGTCGCCGCAGCCAACAACACCACAGACGCCATCACGACCAACAACAACAACACCAGCAACAACAACACCACCATTACGACCAACAACAACACCACCAACAACACCACAGACGCCATCACCACCAACAACAACACCAGCAACAACACTACGACCAACAACACCAACACCACGACCATCAACACCGCCACCAACACCACTACGACCAACAACAACACCACCAACAACAACAACACCAACAACAACACTACGACCAACAACACCACCAACAACACCACCAACAACACCACCAACAACACCACCACGACACCACCACGACACCAACAACAACACCACCAACAACACCACCACTACGACCAACAACACCACCAACAACACCACCACTACGACCAACAACACTGCCACCGCCACCACGACCACCAACACCACCAACACCACCACCGTCACCACCACCGCCACAGCCGCCGCCATTCTCCACTAAGTGACGGTGACGTCACCACGCACCCCTTGTGCCAGGCTAGGTGCACCTTGAGGCTGCCACGTGAAGTGTCGAAGGCTCTCTGCTGCTGGCATGACGAGGTCACGGGACAGACCCTGCAGGTGCCACGGGTTGACTGCTGTGCCAGGCTAGGTGCATGAGGAGGTCACGGGACAGACCCTGCAGGTGCCACGGGTTGACTGCTGTGCCAGGCTAGGTGCATGAGGAGCTCACGGGACAGACCCTGCAGGTGCCACGGGTTGACTGCTGTGCCAGGCTAGGTGCATGAGGAGGTCACGGGACAGACCCTGCAGGTGCCACGGGTTGACTGCTGTGCCAGGCTAGGTGCATGAGGAGGTCACGGGACAGACCCTGCAGGTGCCACGGGTTGACTGCTGTGCCAGGCTAGGTGCATGAGGAGGTCACGGGACAGACCCTGCAGGTGCCACGGGTTGACTGTTGTGCCAGGCTAGGTGCATGAGGAGGTCACGGGACAGACCCTGCAGGTGCCACGGGTTGACTGCTGTGCCAGGCTAGGTGCATGAGGAGCTCACGGGACAGACCCAGCAGGTGCCGTGGGTCGACCGACTGAGATGACCGGTAGATGCACCACCAGCTGTATACCCCCTTACTGTGCCATCAACACCATCACCTACATCATCATCAACTACATCATCATCTCCATCATCATGATCATAGCCACCGTCATTTTAAACCGTGTGTAATAAACGACCTCCACAACGATCTTCGCCAGAGTGCTTCTGTAACACATTCCTCCTGCGGAGGGAGCTGGTGTAGGGACGTTGGGTTGCTCGGTCAATGGCCTGCAGGGTCAACAACGGCGGCGTGGTGTATTCCGCAAATATGCCCGACTGTGAGGGCGGGCACAAGCCGGCGTGAGTAGGTGAAACGTTGAGTTTGATAAGGGCACCAGGGGGTGACCAGCCCCTCCCCACACAGCCCCACCCCTCCCACCTCCCCACCCCCCACCCAGCCCCACCCCACCCTCCCCACCCAGCCCCTCCCCACCCAGCCCCTCCCCATCCAGCCCAGCCCCACCCTCCCCACCCAGCCCCTCCCCACCCTCCCTACCCAGCCCCTCCCCACCCAGCCCTCCCACCCCCCACCCAGCCCCACCCTCCATCCTCCCCACCATCCCTACCCAGCCCCTCCCAACCCTCCCCCACCCAGCCCCTCCCAACCCTCCCCACCCAGCCCCACCCTCCCCACCCTTCCCACTCAGCCCCATCCCTCCCACCCCCCACCCAGACCCTTTCCCACCCAGCCCCACCCATCCCCTCCCATCCCCACCCATCCCCTCCAAACCCAGCCACTCCCTCCCCACCCAGCCCCTCCCTGCACGACGGACGGACGGACGGACGGACACAATAATCCCCTGTGGGCTGGTGTAACCAGGAGGTTCCTACCAGTATCAAGTGTGGTATTGCAACATTAACATCACTAGCCCCGGCCACTTGTTTATGACCCTTGGGCTACACACATTTCAAACCTTTTAGAACAGTCTGCCTCAGCAGCAGGCTAATTCTCACTTGATACAGCAGCAATCGTGCTGTGACGGTTCCATCTGTCGACGGTAGCTTGTGTTGCCTCCAAAACGTCGTGATTTTAATTTTTTTACCTACGTGACTTTACCGAAAAAAAACCTTTAGAATAGCGGACCAACGCTTTCTCACCTTCAGTGTTGCGCCCGAAACGTCGTGGTTTATTTTATTTTCTACCCACGTGACTTTATCGAAGAACCAAAGAGTTTATGGATTCCTTGCAGTCACGAAAGCTTCAAATCAAGATTACACAACACCACCATGCCTAGTGATAGGTTTTTACCCTTTCAACTGGTACAAAACTGACACCTTTATACGAGGCATCATGTTTGCAATAACCACAACACAAGCAGTCAAAATGCAAAATATTGTGATAGGTTTTTACCCTTTCAACTGGTACAAAACTGACACCTTTATACGAGGCATCATGTTTGCAATAACCACAACACAAGCAGTCAAAATGCAAACAAAAAGAAACAACTCTGATGATGACGATAATGATACGCACTGTCCTTGAAGTTGATTGGTCCACACCCGAGACAGCTTTTCGTACAGCCTAGTCTCCATTGGTGTTGGACCAGGTGACGCCAAAAGGCGCACAACTCAAACACAGTGCACTATCAGAGTATTGAGAGCTCGGGATAAGCATTTACACTATGAGACATCTCCTTTAGCAGTGGCAAAATGTAGTAGTAGGTTTTTACCCTTTCAACTGGTACAAAAACTGACACCTTTATACAAGGCATCATGTTTGCAATAACAGCAACACAAGCAGTCAAAATGCAAACAAAAAGAAACAACTCTGATGATGATAATGATATGCACTGTCCTTGAAGTTGATTGGTCCACACCCGAGACAGCTTTTCTTAGAGCCTAGTCTCCATTGGTGTTGGACCAGATGACGCCAAAAGGCGCACAACTCAAAGACAGCACACTATCAGAGTATTGAGAGCTCGGGGTTAAGCATTTACACTATGAGACATCTCCTTTAGCAGTGGCAAAATGTAGTAGTAGGTTTTTACCCTTTCAACTGGTACAAAAACTGACACCTTTACACAACCACCATGCCTGTCAACCCCTTATATGAGTGCCCTACCTTATTACAGACCAATTAAGACCTTACTGGTCACCCCCTGTCCATTAGTAATCTCAACGATTATCAGACAATGCCATCACAAGAGAGAAACGCACACAATTGCTGTTGTTGCTCGTGTAGGGGTGTTACGGAGCTGTATGTATGGGATCACAACGGTACTACACTCGTATCGAAACGGCTGTACACCGTATGGACCTGCAGAATAAATGTCCATGTACAAGAATACGGGGTACACACACTTACACTATACACTACACTACACACTATACTATACACTACAACACTATACACTACAACACTATACAATACACTACACACTACACTATACACTATACAATACACTACACCACTACACTATACAACTATACAATACACTACACCACTACACTATACAATACACTACTACACACTATACACTACACTATACACTATACTATACACCACTACACTATACAATACACTACTACACACTATACTATACACCACTACACTATACAATACACTACACTATACACTACACCACTACACTATACAATACACTACACCACTACACTATACAACTATACAATACACTACACCACTACACTATACAACTATACAATACACTACACCACTACACTATACAACTATACAATACACTACACCACTACACTATACAATACACTACACTATACACTCCACTACACACTATACTATACACTACACCACTACACTATACACTACACTATACACTACACCACTACACTATACAATACACTACTACACACTATACACTATACTATACACCACTACACTATACAATACACTACACTATACACTACACCACTACACTATACACTACACCACACCACTACACTATACAACTATACAATACACTACACCACTACACTATACAACTATACAATACACTATACACTACACCACTACACTATACAATACACTACACACTATACTATACACTACAAACTATACAATACACTACACTATACACTACACCACTACACTATACACTACACACTATACTATACACTATACACTACACTATACAACTATACAATACACTACACCACTACACTATACAACTATACAATACACTACACCACTATACTATACAATACACTCCACTACACACTATACTATACACTACACTATACAATACACTACACCACTACACTATACAACTATACAATACACTACACCACTACACTATACAATACACTACTACACACTATACACTACTATACACTACACTACTATACACCAGAGGTGGGACAAAGTCATTGTTATGCAAGTCCAAGTCGAGTCGCAAGTCATCAAATTCATGACTCGAGTCCAAGTCACATGACTCGAGTCCACATCTCATAGGTGGGACAAAGTCATTGTTATGCAAGTCCAAGTCGAGTCGCAAGTCATCAAATTCATGACTCGAGTCTGACTCGAGTCCAAGTCACATGACTCGAGTCCACACCTCTGCTATACACTACACACGATACTATACTGCTTCACACTACACTACTACACACTCTACACTACTACGTACGACACTATACACGACATTATAGACTACACACTACAATATAGACTACATTACACTACACCACTACTACACTACTACGTATAACATTATAGACTACACACTCCATTATTACTGCATTACACGGTACGAATCGATGGGACGTTCCATATCTCTGGTGACAGTGAACGTGAGTGGGTGGAATGTAGAAATCGATACATTTAAAAACCTCTGCATGTAGAAATCGATACATTTAAAAACCTCTACATGTAGAAATCGATACATTTAAAAACCTCTACATGTAGATCGACACATTTTGAAATCGATACATTAATAAATCGACACATAAAAAAATCGATATCTTTAGAAATCGATACGGTAAAAGATCGATACATTTAAAAATAGACGCATTAAAAAATGGATACATTTAAAAATCTATACAATAAAAAATCGATACATTTAGAAAATTTCTACATTTTTTAAATCCCTACATTTAGAAATCGATCGTGGTGCACGTGCCGCGGATGTCCAATCAGCGCGCTCGGATCGGTTGTCACGTGATCTCTCCCTCTTAACGGTCGTGAATTTTGAAAAAGTCGCGGTGCATCACGGGAGTGGGGAAGTGACGTCACAATCACAGGGGGGGGGGGTGGTGGGAGGGTGACCACGTGGGTTGAGGAGGGAGGGAGGGAGGGGCTCGAGGGGGAGGGCGACCACGTGGGCTAGGAGGGCGGGGCTCCGGGCGACGACCACGTGGTCTGGGATAGTAAGATGGCCGACCGGAAATGGCTTCGGGCGGTGCCGGAAGTAGGGAGAGAAGCGGTGGGGGAAGGGGAAGCCGGGGAGGGGCAGGGTCAAAGGTCGAGGATGTGGGGGAGGGGTGGGGTCAGAGGGGGGGGGGGAGACTTCCTTCCTTGAGAGAGAGGGGAGAGTTAAGGGAGAGTTCACAGCGGAGTTGAGGCAGAGAGAGGGGAGAGATAAGGGAGAGTTCACAGCGTGGTAGAGGGAGGGAGGGGAGAGAGAAAGGAGAGTTAATAGCGGAGTCGAGGGAGAGATAAGGGAGAGTTCACAGCGTGGTAGAGGGAGGGAGGGGAGAGAGAAAGGAGAGTTAATAGCGGAGTCGAGGGAGAGATAAGGGAGAGTTCACAGCGTGGTAGAGGGAGGGAGGGGAGAGAGAAAGGAGAGTTAATAGCGGAGTCGAGGGAGAGATAAGGGAGAGTTCACAGCGTGGTAGAGGGAGGGAGGGGAGAGAGAAAGGAGAGTTAATAGCGGAGTCGAGGGAGAGATAAGGGAGAGTTCACAGCGTGGTAGAGGGAGGGAGGGGAGAGAGAAAGGAGAGTTAATAGCGGAGTCGAGGGAGAGATAAGGGAGAGTTCACAGCGTGGTAGAGGGAGGGAGGGGAGAGAGAAAGGAGAGTTAATAGCGGAGTCGAGGGAGAGATAAGGGAGAGTTCACAGCGTGGTAGAGGGAGGGGAGAGAGAAGGGAGAGTTAATAGCGGAGTCGAGGGAGAGAGGGGAGGGAGAGTTCACAGAGAGAGAGAGAGAGTGTGTGAGGGTGGGGGGAGAGTGTGAGGAGGAGTTCACAGAGAGTGTGTGAGAGAGTGAGAGAGAGAGAGAGTGAGTGAGGGGGGGAGTGTGTGAGAGTGTTCACACAGACAGAGGGAGAGTGTGAGAGAGTGTGGGGAGAGTGGGGAGAGTGTGAGAGAGAGTGTCTGAGAGAGAGTGTGAGGGAGAGTTCACAGAGAGACGTAGGAGCGTGTGAGAGTGTGAGGGGAGAGAGTGTGAGGGAGAGTGTGAGGGGAGAGTTCACAGAGAGACGTAGGAGCGTGTGAGAGTGTGAGGGGAGAGAGTGTCTGAGAGAGAGTGCGAGGGAGAGTTCACAGAGAGACGTAGGAGCGTGTGAGAGTGTGAGGGGAGAGAGTGTGAGAGAGAGAAGAGAGTGTGAGGGAGAGTTCACAGACAGTGAGAGTGTGAGGGGAGTGTGAGGGGAGAGTGGGAGAGAGAGTGTGAGAGAGAGAGTGTGAGGGAGAGTTCACAGACAGTGAGGTGAGAGGGGAGAGTGGGGAGAGAGAGTGTGAGGGAGAGTTCACAGACAGTGAGAGTGTGAGGGGAGAGTGAGGGGAGAGTGTGAGGGAGAGTTCACAGACAGTGAGGTGAGAGGGGAGAGTGGGGAGAGAGAGTGTGAGGGGAGAGTTCACACAGAGTGAGAGGGGAGAGTGGGGAGAGAGTGTGAGGGGAGAGTTCGTGGAGTTTGCGGAGACCCCGGGGAGAGTTCCCGGCGCCCCGGAATGCTGAGACCACAACTCAGGTGAGGGGCCCGTTACTTAGTGTACTGTACTGTGTGTGTACTGTACTGTGTGTAGTGTACTGTGTGTAGTGTACTGTGTGTACTGTACTGTGTGTACTGTATGTACTGTGTGTACTGTACTGTGTCTACTGTACTGTGTGTGGTAGTGTGTGTACTGTACTGTATGTGTACTGTACTGTGTGTACTAGTGTACGGTGTATAGTAGTGTACTGTGTGTAGTAGTGTACTGTGTGTGTAGTAGTGCACTGTGTGTAGTAGTATACTGTGTGTAGTAGTGCACTGTGTGTAGTAGTGCACTGTGTGTAGTAGTGCACTGTGTGTAGTAGTGCACTGTGTGTAGTAGTGCACTGTGTGTAGTAGTGCACTGTGTGTAGTAGTGCACTGTGTGTAGTAGTGCACTGTGTGTAGTAGTGCACTGTGTGTAGTAGTGCACCGTGTGTAGTAGTGTACCGTGTGTAGTAGTGCACCGTGTGTAGTAGTGCACCGTGTGTAGTAGTGCACCGTGTGTAGTAGTGCACTGTGTGTGTAGTAGTGCACTGTGTGTAGTAGTGCACTGTGTGTAGTAGTGCACTGTGTGTAGTAGTGCACTGTGTGTAGTAGTGCACTGTGTGTAGTAGTGCACTGTGTGTAGTAGTGCACCGTGTGTAGTAGTGCACCGTGTGTAGTAGTGCACCGTGTGTAGTAGTGCACCGTGTGTAGTAGTGTACCGTGTGTAGTAGTGTACCGTGTGTAGTAGTGCACCGTGTGTAGTAGTGTACCGTGTGTAGTAGTGCACTGTGTGTAGTAGTGCACTGTGTGTTGTAGTGTACTGTGTGTAGTAGTGTACTGTGTGTAGTAGTGCACTGTGTGTAGTAGTGCACTGTGTGTAGTAGTGTACTGTGTGTAGTAGTGCACTGTGTGTAGTAGTGCACTGTGTGTAGTAGTGCACTGTGTGTAGTAGTGCACTGTGTGTAGTAGTGCACTGTGTGTAGTAGTGCACTGTGTGTAGTAGTGTACTGTGTGTAGTAGTGTACTGTGTGTAGTAGTGCACTGTGTGTAGTAGTGCACTGTGTGTAGTAGTGTACCGTGTGTGTAGTGTACTGTATGTGTACTGTACTGTGTGTAGTAGTGCACTGTGTGTAGTAGTGTACCGTGTGTAGTAGTGCACTGTGTGTAGTAGTGCACTGTGTGTAGTAGTGCACTGTGTGTGTAGTAGTGCACTGTGTGTAGTAGTGCACTGTGTGTAGTAGTGCACTGTGTGTAGTAGTGCACTGTGTGTAGTAGTGCACTGTGTGTAGTGTGCACTGTGTGTAGTAGTGCACTGTGTGTAGTAGTGTACTGTGTGTGTGTAGTGCACTGTGTGTAGTAGTGCACTGTGTGTAGTAGTGTACTGTGTGTAGTAGTGCACTGTGTGTAGTAGTGTACAGTGTGTACTGTGTGTAGTAGTGTACTGTGTGTGTACTGTACTGTGTGTACTGTACTGTGTGTACTAGTGTACTGTGTGTAGTAGTGCACTGTGTGTAGTGTACTGTGTGTACTAGTGTACTGTGTGTACTAGTGTACTGTGTGTAGTGTACTGTGTATACTAGTGTACTGTGTGTAGTGTGTACTGTGTGTAGTGTGTACTGTGTGTAGTGTACTGTGTGTAGTAGTGTACTGTGTGTGTAGTGTACTGTGTGTAGTAGTGTACTCTGTGTGTGTGTGTACTGTGTGTAGTAGTGTACTGTGTGTGTAGTGTACTGTGTGTAGTAGTGCACTGTGTGTAGTAGTGTACTGTGTGTGTAGTGTACTGTGTGTAGTAGTGTACTCTGTGTGTGTGTACTGTGTGTAGTAGTGTACTGTGTGTGTAGTGTACTGTGTGTAGTAGTGTACTCTGTGTGTGTGTGTACTGTGTGTAGTAGTGTACTCTGTGTGTGTGTACTGTGTGTAGTAGTGTACTGTGTGTGTGTGTACTGTGTGTAGTAGTGTACTCTGTGTGTAGTGTACTGTGTGTGTAGTGTACTGTGTGTACTGTATGTGTAGTGGTGTACTGTGTGTAGTAGTATACTGTGTGTAGTAGTGTACTGTGTGTAGTAGTGCACTGTGTGTATCTCTAACAGCACTTGCCCCTACAGCCTGCTAGAGGCTACCTGTGTGAGTGTGTGTGTGTAAATGTGTGAGTGAGTGTGTGTAAATGTGTGAGTGAGTGAGTGTGTGTAAATGTGTGAGTGTGTGTGTGTAAATGTGTGAGTGAGTGAGTGTGTGTAAATGTGTGAGTGAGTGTGTGTGTGTAAATGTGTGAGTGTGTGTGTGTAAATGTGTGAGTGTGTGAGTGTGTGTGTAAATGTGTGAGTGAGTGTGTGTAAATGTTTGAGTGAGTGTGTGTAAATGTGTGAGTGTGTGTGTGTAAATGTGTGAGTGTGTGAGTGTGTGTGTAAATGTGTGAGTTTGTGTGGGTAAGTGTGTGTCAATGTGTGAGTTTGTGTGTTAGTGTGGTTGTGTAAATGTGTGTGGTTGTGTGAATGTGTGTGTGAGTGTGTGTGTGGGTAAGGGTGTGTCAATGTGTGAGTTTGTGTGTTAGTGTGTTGAATGTGTCAGTGTGTGTGTCAGTGTGTGTGTGAGTGTGTGCATCAGCCAGTCATCTCAGTCAGTCGACCCGTGGCACCTGGGTCTGCCCCGTGACCTCCTGCCAGCGGGCGTTCGACACTTCACGTGGCTTCAACGTGCACCTAGCCTGGCACAAGCGTCGTGGTGACGTCACCGCTACTTAGTGGCGAATGGCGGTTGTTGTTGTGTGAGTCTGTGTGTGAATGTGTGTGTGTGTTGAGGAGTGTGTTGAGTGTGTGTAAGTCTGTGTGAGTGTGTGTGTAAGTCTGTATGTGAGTGTGTGAGTGAGTGTGTGTGTAAGTCTGTATGTGAGTGTGTGTGAGTGAGTGTGTGTGTGAGTGTGTGGCCTCAAGGTGCACATGGCCTGCACAAGCGTCGTGGTGACGTCACCGCCACTTAGTGGCGAATGGCGGTTGTTGTTTGAGTGTGTGTGTGTGAGTGAGTGTGTGAGTGTGTGTGTGAGTGAGTGTGTGTGTGAGTGTGTTTGAGTGTGTGTGAGTGTGTGTGAGGAGTGTGTGTGAGTGTGTGTAAGTGTGTCAGTGTGTGTGTAAGGGAAGTGTTTCTGCGGTCTGGATGGATGAGTGTGCATTTGCACATTCACTGAGAGCACGCACAGTGCACTTGAGTGTGTCCAGCGTGTGAGTGCGTGTGTGAGTGAGTGTGTATGTGTGTGAGTGTGTGTGAGTGTGTGTGAGTGAGTGTGTGAGTGTGTGTGAGTGAGTGTGTGAGTGAGTGTGTGAGTGAGTGTGTGAGTGAGTGTGTGAGTGAGTGAATGAGTGAGTGTGTGTGAGTGAGTGGGTGTGAGTGTGTGAGTGAGTGTGTGAGTGTGTGTGAGTGAGTGGGTGTGAGTGTGTGAGTGTGTGTGAGTTAGTGTGTGGGTGAATGGGTGGGTGTGTGGGTGAGTGGGTGAGTGCGTGATTGTGTATGCATGTGAGTGAGTGTGTGAGTGTGTATGTATGTATATGAGTGAGTGTGTGAGTGTGTATGTATGTGAGTGGTGTGTGTGGAGTGAGTGAGTGTGTGAGTGTGAGTGAGTGAGTATGTGAGTGTGTATGAGAGAGTGTGTGAGTGAGTGTGTATGTGTGAGTGAGTGTGTGTGTATGTGAGTGTATGTGAGTGAGTGTGTGAGTGTGTATGAGAGAGTGTGTGAGTATGGTGAGTGTGTGAGTATGTGAGTGTGTATGAGAGAGTGTGTGAGTGAGTGAGTGTGTGAGTGAGTGAGTATGTGAGTGTGTATGAGAGAGTGTGTGAGTGAGTGAGTGTGTGAGTGAGTGAGTGTGTGTGTGTGAGTGAGTGTGTGTGTATGTGAGTGTATGTGAGTGAGGTGTGGTGAGTGAGTGTGTGAGTATGTCAGTGTGTGAGTGTGTGAGTGTGTATGAGAGAGTGTGTGAGTGAGTGTGTGAGTATGTGAGTGTGTGAGTGTGTATGAGAGAGTGGTGAGTGAGTGAGTGTGTGAGTGAGTGAGTATGTGAGTGTGTATGAGAGAGTGTGTGAGTGAGTGAGTGTGTGAGTGAGTGAGTGTGTGTGAGTGAGTGTGTGTGTATGTGAGTGTATGTGAGTGAGTGTGTGAGTGAGTGAGTGTGTGAGTATGTCAGTGTGTGAGTGTGTATGAGAGAGTGTGTGAGTGTGTGAGTGTGTATGAGAGAGTGTGTGAGTGAGTGTGTGAGTGTGTGAGTGTGTATGAGAGAGTGTTGTGTGAGTGTGTGAGTGTGTGAGTGTGTGAGTGAGTGAGGGGTGTGAGGAGTGTGTGAGTGAGTGTGTGTGAGCATGTATTTGGTTTAGTTGTGGTTTTCCCCTTGCCAAGTCACATGACTCCCCCCCCCCCACCCCCCCGTTCTGTAGGGGTTGACGGGTCACGTCCTCTTCCTCCAGCGGTTCCAGCTCCACCACATCCCAGGTTCGACTCTAAGGCCACAACATTAACACTGAACCCTGTGGGAGCCTTAGTCTGGCTCTGTGAGTCTCATTCTGGCTCTGTGAGTCTCAGTCTGGCTCTGTGAGCCCCCAGTGATTAACACTGAACCCTGTGGGGGGGAGCCTCAGTCTGGCTCTGCGAGCCCCCAGTGATTAACAATGAACCCTGTGGGGGAGCCTCAGTCTGGCTCTGTGAGCCCCCCCAGTGATCAGCACTGAACCCTGTGGGGGGAGCCTCAGTTGGCTCTGTGAGCCCCCCCAGTGATTAACACTGAACCCTGTGGGGGGGAGCCTCAGTCTGGCTCTGTGAGCCCCCCCAGTGATTAACACTGAACCCTGTGGGAGGAGCCTCAGTCTGGCTCTGTGAGCCCCCCCAGTGGATCAACACTGAACCCTGTGGGGGGGAGCCTCAGTCTGGCTCTGTGAGCCCCCCCAGTGATTAACACTGAACCCTGTGGGGGAGCCTCAGTCTGGCTCTGTGAGCCCCCCCCAGTGATTAACATTGAACCCTGTGGGGGGAGCCTCAGTCTGGCTCTGTGAGCCCCCCCAGTGATCAACACTGAACCCTGTGGGGGGAGCCTCAGTCTGGCTCTGTGAGCCCCCCCAGTGATTAACACTGAACCCTGTGGGGGAGCCTCAGTCTGGCTCTGTGAGCCCCCCCAGTGATCAACACTGAAACCCTGTGGGGGGAGCCTCAGTCTGGCTCTGTGAGCCCCCCCCAGTGATCAACACTGAACCCTGTTGGGGGAGCCTCAGTCTGGCTCTGTGAGCTCCCCCAGTGATTAACACTCCCGCATCTCTCCCCGTATCGCTCTGCGTGTCTCTCTGTCTCTCTTTGTCTCTCTGTCTCTCTCTATCTGTGTCTCCCCGTGTCTCTGTCTGTGTCTCCCCCGTGTCTCTCTCTGTCTCTCTCTGTCTGTCTCTCTGTCTGCCTCTCTCCGTGTCTCTCTGTCTGTGTCTCCCCGTGTCTCTCTCTGTCTCTCTCTGTCTGTCTGTCTCCTCCCCGTGTCTCTCTCTGTCTCTCTGTGTCTCCCCGTGTCTCTCTCTGTCTCTCTCTGTCTGTCTCTCTGTCTGCCTCTCCCCGTGTCTCTCTGTCTGTGTCTCCCCGTGTCTCTCTCTGTCTCTCTCTGTCTGTCTGTCTCTCCCCGTGTCTCTCTCTGTCTCTCTGTGTCTCCCCGTGTCTCTCTCTGTCTCTCCCCGTGTCTCTCCCCGTGTCTCTCCCCTCCCGTGTCTCTCCCCGTGTCTCTCTCTGCGTCTCCTTGTGTCTCTCTCTGTCTCTCCCCCGCGTCCTCCCTCCCCCGTGTCTCTCCCCCCGTGTCTCTCCCCGGTCTCCCCGTGTCTCTCTCTCTCCCCCGCCGTCTCCCTCCCCCGTGTCTCTCCTCTGTGTCGGCCGCTGGACCCATCAGTGTGTGAGGTCGGGCGATGGTGCGTGCAACGTCGGAGTGCGATCAGGGGCCTTCCCGGGCGAGTACGTGCCCACCGTCTTCGACAACTACAACGCGCAGATCGCACTCGACGGACGCACCATCGGACTCAACCTGTGGGACACGGCCGGTGAGACACGGGGGAGGGGTGGGGGGGGGGGAGAGACACGGGGGGGGAGACACGGGGGGAGAGACACGGGGGGGGTGGGGGGGGGAGAGACACGGGGGGAGCGACACGGGGGGGGAGACACGGGGGGGAGACACGGGGGGGGGAGACACGGGGGGGGAGACACGGGGGGGGGAGACGGCGGGGGAGACACGGGGGGGAGAGACACGGGGGGGGGGTGGGGGGAGAGACACGGGGGGGGGTGGGGGGAGAGACACGGGGGGGGGTGGGGGGAGAGACACGGAGGGAGAGACACGGGGTGGGGGGGAGACATGCGGGGGGGGAGAGACACGTGGGGGGGGAGGAGAGACATGGGGGGGGAGACACGGGGGGAGAGACACGGGGGGGGGGGGGGGTGGGTGGGGGGGGAGAGACACGGGGGAGAGACGGGGGGGGGGTGGGAGACACGGGGGGAGAGAGACACGGGGGAGAGACACGGGGGGGGGAGACACGGGGTGGGGGGGGGGGAGAGACACGGGGGGAGAGACACGGGGGGAGAGACACGGGGGGAGAGACACGTGGGGGAGAGACACGGGGGGGGAGAGACACGGGGGGAGAGACACGGGGGGGAGAGACACGGGGGAGAGACACGTGGGGGAGAGACACGGGGGGGGAGACACGGGGGGGAGAGACACGGGGGGAGAGACACGGGGGAGAGACACGTGGGGGAGAGACACGGGGGGGAGACACGGGGGGGAGAGATACGGGGGGAGAGACACGGGGGGAGAGACACGGGGGGAGAGACACGTGGGGGAGAGGACACGGGGGGGAGACACGGGGGGGGAGACACGGGGGGGAGAGACACGGTGGGGAGAGACACGGGGGGGAGACACGGGGGGGAGAGACACGGGGGGGGGGGTAGGGGGAGAGACGCGGGGGGGGTGGGAGACACGGGGAATAGACACGAGGGGGAGAGACACGAGGGGGGGAGACACGGGGGGGGGGGGGGAGACACGGGGGGGAGAGACACGGGGGGGAGAGACACGGGGGAGCGGGGGGAGAGACACGGGGGGGGGGGGGGAGATACGCGGGGGAGAGACACAGGGGGGAGAGACACGGGGGGGGGGGGGAGAGTCATACAGTGGGACACACAGGGACACGGTCGGTGAGACACGGGGGGGGGGGGAGAGACACACGGGGGGGAAGAGACACGAGGGGGGGGGGGGGGGGGGGAGAGACACGGGGGGGAGACACGGGGGGGAGAGACACGGGGGGGGGGGGGTAGGGGGGAGAGACGCGGGGGGGGTGGGAGACACGGGGAATAGACACGAGGGGGAGAGACACGAGGGGGGGAGACACGGGGGGGGGGGGGAGACACGGGGGGGAGAGACACGGGGGGAGAGACACGGGGGAGCGGGGGGAGAGACACGGGGGGGGGGGGGAGATACGCGGGGGAGAGACACGGGGGGGAGAGACACGGGGGGGGGGGGAGGGAGAGTCATACAGTGGGACACACAGGGACACGGTCGGTGAGACACGGGGGGGGGGGAGAGACACACGGGGGGAAGAGACACGAGGGGGGGGGGGGAGAGTCATACAGTGGGACACACAGGGACACGGTCGGTGAGACACGGGGGGGGGGGAGAGACACACGGGGGGGAGAGACACGAGGGGGGGGGGGGGGAGACATACAGTGGGACGCACGGAGGGACATGGGGGCAGGGCATTGGGCAATTTCACACAAGGATGTCACTTCCCCGTGCGTGTGCACACACGCGTGTGCACACACGTGTCCAGCGCACACACGCGTGTGTGTGTGTGTGCGCGTGCACGCGTGTGTGCGTTGGCGGAGCGGTGGTGCAGCGGTTAGCGCTACGCTCGCGCTACGAAGCCGGCAAGATTCCCCCAGTTCGATTCCCGCTCACGGCCAACACCGGTACCTGGGACTCCCCTAGGTCGACTCAGCCTCAAATTAGTTACCTGGTGTAGCTGGGGGAGAGACAAAGGCGGCCGGGCGTGGTGGTGCTGGCCACCCACCCCCCCCCCCCCCCCCTCTGTGTGTGCCACAGTGCCAGTAGCCTTCATAGGTGCTGCTCACTAACAGCTCTTGCCCCTACAGCCCTGTTAGAGCTACATGGGGGAGCTTTGTCTATGAGTGAACGGGTCAGTGATAGAGTGAGTGGGTGGGTGGGTGGTCGAGTGAGTGGGTGAGTGAAAGGGGTGAGTGGGTGGGTGAGTGGGTGAGTGAGTGAGAGCGTGAGTGAGTGAGTGGGTGGTCGAGTGAGTGGGTGAGTGAAAGGGTGAGCGGGTGGGTGAGTGAGTGGGTGAGTGAGTGAGAGAGGTGAGTAAGTGAGAGAGTGGGTGAGTGAGAGAGTGAGAGAGAGAGAGTGAGTGAGTGAGTGGGGTGAGTGGGTGAGTGGGTGAGAGAGTGAGTGAGAGAGTGAGTGGGTGAGAGAGTGAGTGAGAGAGTGAGTGAGTGGGTGAGTGGGTGAGAGAGTGAGTGAGAGAGTGAGTGGGTGAGAGAGTGAGTGAGTGAGTGGGTGAGTGAGTGAGTGAGTGGGTGAGTGATTGGGAGAGTGAGTGAGTCGTTGGGTGAGAGAGTGAGTGGGTGGATGGGAGAGTGAGTGGGTGGTTGGGTGAGTGAGTGGGTGGTCGAGTGAGTGGGTGAGTGAAAGGGTGAGGGGGTGGGTGAGTGGGTGGGTGAGTGGGTGAGTGATTGGGAGAGTGAGTGAGTGAGTGGGTGAGTGAGTGAGAGAGTTAGAGAGTGAGTGAGTGGTTGGGTGAGAGAGTGAGTGGGTGAGTGATTGAATGGGTGAGTGAGTGAGTGGGTGAGTGAGTGAGAGAGTGAGTAAGTGAGAGAGTGAGAGAGTGAGTGGGTGAGAGAGTGAGTGAGTGAGTGGGTGGGTGAGTGAGTGAGTGGGTGAGTGATTGGGAGAGTGAGTGAGTGAGTGGGTGAGAGAGTGAGTGAGTGGGTGAGAGAGTGAGTGGGGTGGATGGTAGAGTGAGTGAGTGGGTGGTTGGGTGAGAGAGTGAGTGAGAGAGTGGGTGGGTGGTTGGGTGGGTGAGTGAGTGGGTGGGTGAGTTAGAGAGTGAGTGAGAGAGTGAGAGAGTGAGTGGGTGAGTGAGTGAGAGAGTTAGAGAGTGAGTGAGTGGTTGGGTGAGAGAGTGAGTGGGTGAGTGATTGAATGGGTGAGTGAGTGAGTGGGTGAGTAAGTGAGAGAGTGGGTGAGTGAGAGAGTGAGAGAGTGAGTGAGTGGGTGAGAGAGTGAGTGAGTGAGAGAGTGAGTGAGTGGGTGAGAGAGTGAGTGAGTGGGTGAGAGAGTGAGTGAGTGGGTGAGAGAGTGAGTGGGTGGATGGTAGAGTGAGTGAGTGGGTGGTTGGGTGAGAGAGTGAGTGAGAGAGTGGGTGGGTGGTTGGGTGGGTGAGTGAGTGGGTGGGTGAGTTAGAGAGTGAGTGAGAGAGAGTGAGAGTGAGTGGGTGGGTGAGTTAGGAGTGAGTGAGGTGAGTGGGTGGTTGGGTGGTTGGGTGGTTGGGGGTGAGTGGTGAGAGAGTGAGTGAGTGAGTGGTTGGGTGGGTGGGGGTGGTGGGTGAGGGGGGGTGGGTGAGGGAGTGGTTGGGTGGGTGGGTGGGTGGGTGGGTGAGGTGAGTGGGTGGGTGAGGGAGGTGGGTGGGTGAGGGAGTGGGTGGGTGAGGGAGTGGGTGGGTGAGGGAGGTGGGTGGGTGAGTGAGTGAGTGGGTGAGTGGGTGGTGTGGGTGGGTGGGTGAGTGGGTGGATGAGGCTACACGGGGGATCATCTTTGTCTTGTCTGTGTGTTGGTGTGTCTGTTATATGGGGAGACAAAGGCGGCCGGGCGTGGTGGTGCTGGCCACCCGCCCCCTCTGTCCTCTGTGTGTGTAGCCACAGTGCCGGTAGCCTTCATAGGCAGCGCTGCTGCTGCTACTTACAGCACTTGCCCCTGCAGCCTGCTAGAGGCTACACGGGGGAGCTTTGTCTGTGTGCGTCACTTCCCCTTTCTGGTTCCGTCTTCACACGGAGAACTCCACAAGGAGGAACCAACATCACCAACATCACCAACATCAACATCACTACCATCAACATCACTACTACCATCACTACCACCACCAACATCACTACCACCAACATCATCAACATCACTACCATCAACATCACTACTACCATCACTACCACCACCAACATCACTACCATCAACATCACCAACATCATCAACATCACCACCAACATCAACATAACCAACATCAACATCACTACCATCAACATCACTACTACCATCACTACCACCACCAACATCACCAACATCATCAACATCACCACCACCATCATCACTACCATCACCACCATCATCACCACCATCATCATCACCACCACCATCATCATCACCACCACCATCATCATCACCACCACCATCATCATCACCACCACCATCATCATCACCACCACCATCATCACCACCACCATCATCACCACCATCATCATCACCACCATCATCACCACCACCATCATCACTACCATCACTACCATCACCACCATCATCATCACCACCACCTCATCACTACCATCACCACCATCATCACTACCATCACCACCACCATCATCACCACCACCACCGCCATCATCACCATCACCACCACCATCATCATCATCACCACCACCATCATCACCACCATCATCATCACCACCATCATCACCACCACCATCACCACCACCACCATCATCACCATCACCACCACCACCATCACCACCACCATCACCACCACCATCATCACCACCACCACCATCATCACCACCATCATCATCACCACCATCATCACCACCACCACCATCACCACCACCACCATCATCATCATCACCACCACCATCATCACCACCACCATCACCACCACCATCATCACCACCACCATCACCACCACCACCATCATCACCATCACCACCCACCACCATCACCACCACCATCACCACCACCATCATCACCACCATCATCACCACCATCACCACCACCACCATCATCACCATCACCACCACCACCATCACCACCACCACCACATCATCACCACCATCATCACCATCACCACCACCACTACCATCACCACCATCACCACCACCATCATCACCACCATCACCACCACCACCATCATCACCATCACCACCATCACCACCACCACCACCATCATCACCACCACCACCATCATCACCATCACCACCACCACTACCATCACCACCACCATCACCACCACCACCACCATCATCACCACCACCACCATCATCACCATCACCACCACCATCACCACCACCATCACCATCACCACCACCACCATCATCACCACCACCACCATCACCACCCACCACCATCATCACCATCACCACCACCACCACCACCATCATCACCATCACCACCACCACCACCACCACCATCACCACCACCATCACCACCACCATCACACCACCACCACCATCATCACCACCACCATCATCACCATCACCACCACCATCACCACCACCATCACCACCACCATCATCACCACCACCACCATCACCCACCACCACCATCATCACCATCACCATCATCACCACCACCACCATCATCACCACCACCATCATCACCATCACCACCACCATCATCACCATCACCACCACCACC